>NC_048596.1:276608056-276833232 GCF_003668045.3 Cricetulus griseus | reverse complement strand
TCTCTGACAGAGACAGATGGTGGTCACTGAGGAGCAGCTGCCCCTCCACAGTCTACCTTTCCTGTGTGCCTACTCTACTCTGCCTTTTACACTTACCAGCTAGGGATCATGTGGCACTTGATTGTGGCAGTACCAAGCTAGTGAGTGTGTCATGGCCAGACTCTGAAGATCACCCGCATGATCACACCCATCCTGGTCTCAGTGACTCTCTCCTCTGACAGCTCTGTATGCTTCTCCCTGTGTCCTATGCTTCTCTTTGTCTTAGGCCCCCATCTCCAGCCTGTGCTCAGCACAGAAGCCAGGTTGGGGTCTGTAAACCATGTGGAATCCTGTTCTCCTCTGCTTCAGTATGGCTGTGCCCCCCATTTGTTTGGAGGCCAAGCCAGAGTGCTCACACTGCCTATAGGCAGGAGTGATGGTGTCTCCTGTTACCTCTCTGGTTGGCCTCCTTTGCTTCTCCAGCCCTAGTGACTCTTGCTTTTATTTGAGCGTCTAGACTTCAGGGTCTTTCCCTATTCTGCCTGATATGTTCTCCCTTGGGGACCTGTCCCCCCCTTCAGATATCCCCTCGAATCTCCCCATCTTTCTTGTTGCTGTGTCCTACCCCACTCCGCATCCTATGATTCTTGTCTCAACTGAAAGCTGTACATTTTGTATTTCTACAGCATTCATTCCCTTCTAGCACACTGGCTACTTTCTTTTTAAAAATCACCACGCGTGTCCCTTCCATGCTAGAAGGTGAATTTTGACGATGCTAATGGCCTTTGTTGTGCTCAACCATCTCATCCCAGCACATAGAGCAATGCCTGGCCCACAGTGGGCATTCAGCAAGTCTGGCAGTGAACACTGCTGAGGAGATTGAGGGCGCGCTGAGAGTAATACTTGATGTGATGGGCATCAGGAGCGATCCTCTGTCTCCCTGTGCTGCCCAGCAGGGAATCCTGAGGTAGGGGTGCTGAGGACCTGGGATGGTGCAGGTGGCAGTCTGTGTGTCAGACAGAGCCAAGATGGAGCAGAGAGGAGTGGGAGTGTGGAGTGTGGAGGCTCCACCGCTGGACCCATCTCGACACCCAGACTGCTCACTTTGTTGCTGTGGTGAAACACCACGGCCAAAAGCAGCATTGACTATGGTTCCTGAGGGTTCCATCATAGCCCTGTCTGCAAGATGTATTTCCTCCAACAAGCCCCACCTCCCCAAAGTTCCACAACCTTCTCCTCCAAACAGTACCACCGACAGGGGGACCAAATGTTCAATACCTGCTCCTGGGCATTTCCCGTGCAAACTACCATGCCATGTGACCTTAGGCACAGTGCTGGGCCTCACTGTTAGCACCCAGGGGGTGATCTTGCCATTCCAGAGGATGTCTGAGGCCACTTACACAGCTTGTAATGCTCTTGGTCAGGGGTTCTAATAACGTCCAGATGCACAGGGGCCCCAAAGTAATCATCTTGCCTCCCCCACCCCCACCTCCCTCATTGTGCAGTTTATGTCTGGTTCCTGAATCTGAATCAGCGCTCTTGAAAATGTGTTCTGTTTTTATTTCTCAGGGTTCTGGTAGAAATTCCTTTTGTGGGGGTCAGTTATTTACCACCACTTAACAAAATATAACATGGGTTGAAGTTTTCACACCACAGCCTTTGCTGTGGCTGGGGAGAGGCACAGGCTGAAGTCCATCCCCGCAGCTGCTTTGGGAGGCCGCATTCACACCGAGCTCTCTGCCCTGGTACGGTTCCCACCTCCATTTCTACTTCCTAATGGAGAAGTAACTGCAGTCAACTATGAAATAGTACAGGCCAAGCCGTGCCCCAGCCAAGTGGCATAATGCACACCTCATTCCCACTCCAGATGGTTGTCAATAAAAAGTGGCATTTAAAAATGCTGACCGAATTCAGGCTGCAGAAATGCTTTCTTCCATTATTTACATGCATTTGGGGTGTGGGGGGGAGATGTAAGTATGTTTTGTTTTAATGCATCTAAACCTATTAAGCTCACCCGAAGTAGAGTGTCTGCAATGGTTGTACATTCTCCCAAAAGCTTCCCGAGGGGACCTACCAGTGTCTCCTGAAACAAATGGAAACCCCTTTGGCTGGCTCAGGGAAATGGAAACGAACAGGCCAGTTTCCTCCAGCGCATGCTGCTTGGAGCTCGTAGCCCACCTTCCCTGGCTTTTCCGTGCTGGCCGCAAGGTGAAATCTTGATGAACAGATGGCTTTCTCATGGCTCCTTTGGAAGCAGACAGAAATGTCTCTGAGATAACTCCAATAAATGTGCCCTTTCCTCTCTCAGAAACCCGAGGCTCAAATCTTCAGATCGCAGGTGGAGCAGAAGCCATTCCTGAGACCCTTTACCTTTCCCCTTCATTTGAAAAAATGTTCTGAGCCTGGAGGGAGGCAGAGTGGCGGGTAGGGACTTTGCATGCACACTTTAGACCTGTCATTGTAGTGAGGTATCCACCCCACCCACACCTGTAGCACTGATCATGCCTGTTTGGGCATGGTCACAGGTGAGGACCTGATGGGTGTCTCACTACATGTCACTGCAGACTCCTCTTGGTGCCAGCTCTGTGACCCTGAGGACCCATGTAACCTCCCTGAGCCTTTATTTCCCAACGTCAGGAAGAGAATTAAGTACCACTTCCTTAAGGGTCATTCTGAAAGCCGGACAGGGTGATTTGTCAAAAGCTGACACTTGCTAAACACTGGTGTCCATTAGCTTTTAAAGATACAGGATGCTTCCCGACCACCATCACTTGTCCTTCAGCTGAAGTGTTTCACCAAGGGGACCTGGTACCACCTCTCCTCCTTGGCAAGGCTGTCACCATCCCACCTGATGGATGCCGCAGGAAGGGCCCTGGGTGGTATTGGCTTAGGAAGGGAGTGCTCTCTAACCCTTTTGGGGGACTAGCCTTCCCTTTATCCTCACCACACTCATCCACTGCCTTTGTTCCCAGAAAAGGCTCACTTGAGGAACACCTGATAGGTGCTGTGTGGATGAATCTCGAGGTGAGGAGTAGGAGGGGCCTCCCTGTGAGCAGAGGGAGCCACCCTTGCCCTCTGTGGGGTTGTGCCTTTCCATCCCTCTGCAACACACTTGGCCTGCCTCCCTGGCCGACTTCTTGGAACACTCATGCTTGGTTATTTGCTTATGAGCACTTGGTGTGTCCTGAGAGGACAGCCTCCATGGACAGGGTGTGTGTGTGTGTGTGTGTGTGTGTGTGTGTGTGTGTGTGTGTGTGTGTGTGTATCATTTTTAATGATGAAACCAAGGTCTCAAATCTTTTTTGTTCTTGTTCCTAATACTGTGAGGTAATGTTTTAGCGGTGGCGATTGTCCCATGTGTGTATCCTTCCCCCGAGCTCATCAAGTTATATTTATTAAATGTCTTTCTGTCTGTGTGTGTGTCCACTCTACCTCATTGTGATTAAAAGAACAAAGAGGGAAAAATAGCCCAGTGGTAAGAGCTGGTTGCGCATAGTCCAGGCTGGGTTAGGGGTACAATTCAACGGGTTCATGGTGGCAAGAGCCTGCTGCATGTCACAGCAGTCCTCAGTATGAGTCGTCATTTGTGATTATATTTCAGTCTTTCCTGGATGTCTCCACTCTGGATGTATTCCAAACTTTTTCTTACATTACTTCAAGTGTCTTTATCGGCTACTGTCATTCAGAAAGATGCAACTTTCGGGGGTGGGGGGAGGAAGGCTCAACAAAACTAAAATGCAAAGTGGGTGTGTCTCAGCTGGTGGAGGATTCAGAAAGCAAAGTCAGCCACAAGTCATAGAAGCCAGGTACACACCTTTAATCCCAGGACTCAGGATTAAGAGGTAGACTCATCTCTGTTAGTTAAAGGCCACACTGAGCTACATGAAGTTTATTCAGTCCTAATGAGAAATAGCTCTCCATGCCTTCCATAGCGTATCCTCAGGACGCTTTGGAATCATTTGCTTGTGGGCGGTCCTTCCCCATGTCCTCATTGGGCATAGACACTCCTGCCCTCTCCAGTTGGCCCTCGTCGATCGTATTGAAAGATTTTTAGAAAATCCCAGTGGTTTGGTGCGTTCTTTGCCTATGTGGCTGGTGTCTCTAACTCATCCGTTCACACCAGGTCACTGCCAGCTGGTCCACAAAGTATTTCCCATGCTACTGTTCATTTATAGAAGTTAGAAAGTGCTATGGTATTAGATTTTTATTGATCACTTAACTAGGGGAGAAATCATGGAAATACCATCCATAAACCCCCATTAATATGCCATACTTCCAAATTAGAAAATCAATTGAGTTGGTTGAGTATTTGTTTAGTGTGGTCCCATACTTCACCCAAAGATTTGTTTCTGTCTTCCTGAGAGAAGAATTTGCTCTGCATACCATATCAGATGCGGCTTGAAAAGGCTGGAGGAAGGTAGATAAATTAAGCAAATACTTGAGATTTGTTACTGTATCTTTGTGAGCCATATAAGTTAATGATCCAAGGCCAGATACATCGCTTAATGCCAGACACAATCATACTATGCTCTGCTATTCCTGGGGGACCAGGGATGGATTGCATTCAGGTTCCTCTGGCTTGTCTCCTGGGGTGATGGGAACCTCAAGCTGCTTTATCTTGGACCAAACACTTCATTTCTAGGCACCAATCTTTTCCAAAGTGTGAGTTACTGTCATGGTGCTGTCTTGTTGTTACCCATCAGCTAATGAGACTGCTTTGCTGAGGTTTGCGCATGCCCAGAACTGGCATCAGGCAGGCAGGTGCCCAGGCAGGCATGCTAGCAGACGGTCTTTGAGGCCCGCAGAATGCACACGGGCAATAGTGTTCCCGGCTGCCATCTGTATGATGTGAGCTGACAGTGAGACAAGGTCCTAGCAGTTCTCCAGGCTACAGAAGATTGATCCTATGATTGCCATTCTGGTGGCTCATTTGTTTTCTTTTAGGATCTCGTGGTTCTCTTTTGTTTGAAAACCACCCTTCCATATTCATTTGGTAGGTAAAAGTTGAGCATCTGCTGGTTTCTGGGAATAGCTTAGCCTCTGTGGGTAGGGATTGCAGAGAGCCAAGCAGTCTCCTGGAGCAAGTGAGCTCAGAGCTGAGTTTTCAAAGATGAAGAAGGCTGGGTGAGACAGGTCATGCTGACTAAATGGGCCTTGAAGAGCCCGGGGTCATGGTGGGCATTGGTGTTGTTCCCACAAAATGGAGGAAAACAGACACTCAGGGAGGATTAGCTGATGAGCCTAAGGTCAGGGACTGGTGGTGACCTTAGAAATCTCCCTCTGGAGACACATGCTCAATTGCAGCCTCTCAGAGGACAGAGGCGGGATCCGCAGTCTGCCCCAGTGTTGGCATGCTCAAGGAGACACGAGGACTGGAGGGACAGAGAACAAAGTTTGTCTCCTTCAGCTCTGGCTCTGTGACAGGAGTGGAGCTTGGGATGGGCAGAAACTCGATCATTGTCCTCGGAGGGTGAACTGTGCTGTAGCAAAGCAAAGCTGGGAAAGCTTTAAAGTAGTTGATGGCAACACATGACTGTAGCTGCAGGTGCAGGCGAGACTGAGATCCCCAGGCAAGCATGGCAAGCAGTCTGTAATAACCGCTCCTGTTGACACACACTCCATGTCGAGGGCATGGAAAACAGTTATAATAACTGTTCCTGTTGACACACACTCCATGTTGAGGGCTGGTCCACAAACCTTCGGGAGGGGTGGCCATGGCTCTTTCAACTCTTGTAGAAGTCCTCTTTGGGTGTAACATCTCTGCTGATCTATAGAATCTCAGGCATTTCCTAGCTCGGTGCTCCTTCCCAACGGACTCCTTTCCCAAGGAGCCGTGGCCCTTAACCTCAGAATAATCACAGAGCTGGGCTTTGAGATTCCTGGATCAAAAATCTGGGAGCCTCTGCCCTGATGTTTCTTTTGTTCATTTACCTGGGTGACGTGGGCCAGTTTGCTGGCCATTTCTCACCATTTCAGGGAGTTTGCTTCTTTTCACATGACGGTGATGAATCGAGTGTTTTGAAAGACTGGAAGTGCAAAGCCCTTTGCAAGGAAGGGTTTTGATGCTGTGGCACTTTCTCAGCCTGGTATCAGGAGCAGGGACATAGTCACTGAGGACTTCTTTGAGGGGACAATGAATTGGTCTAACTAATTCAAGGCCAAATTATCCAGTTTGTACACAGGATTCAAAGGTATGGTAGTTTGGAAAATATTTTTATATTTACCGTATTTTTTTCCTGTCTATGACATGAAGAGACTGTGTTGCTTCTTGCAGGGCTACTGTGAGAATCAATTGAGACTTCTCATGAAAAGGTCCCCTGTCCCAGAGGGGATGCCCAGACCTTGCCTGCTCTCCCATCCTTCCACCCAAACCACTCTGCCCTGCAAATACCACTGTCCTTACTTTTGCCTTATTATCATACATTTAGAGGTACTAAGAATGTTTTTTTTTTTAAATAAAATCAGTTCTCCTTCTTTGCAACTTAAGCAGTCATGTGTATAAACTCACAGGTGCAGCACACATTATCATACATTATTTAAATAAAACATGTATGAGTACTTCCCCAAATCCTCAGGATCATGTGTCACCTGTTGGGAAATGCCTCAGTAACCAAGTTCCGGTGAGAGACGTCCACATTCACAGATGTGTTTTCTTGGTTACTTCTAGTGCAGTAGTCCAGGCATTTGGGAGGAGCAGGGCTGTGGAGAGCCTCCTTTACAGCTGTGGGAACTGGAACAGCAGGATGAAATTCCAAATCCACTATGGCATCTGCATCCTAAGCTTTGAAAGCTTTGTCTTGAATCACAGCCTGGAGAGAGGGCCTTGGCATGAAGTTTCACTCCTAGCTTAGTAGTTACTAGAAACTGATGGCTTCTGGGAGAGGGAGAGTCGGGCTTTTCAAGGGTGTGGCTGCTCCTAGCAAGTTGACCATGCTTCCTTGGGAGGCCACACCTCCCAAAATATATGGACAGCACAAACTGTACTTGATGGGTTAAAGAGACAGGGTACAAAGTTGGGTGGGTAGGAAAGAAATGGGTGAATATAATCTAAATACATTGTAGAAAAGTCTCAAAAGACTAATGAAAAATGAGAACAGCAAGAAGGGTTGTCTCCATCTTCTAGGTATCAGAGTCCCAAAGTCGCCGCTAACATAATCCTTGAGTAAGCTGCCAAGATTAAGGATTCCGAGGCTCCATGCTTATGCCAGGGAAACACGAAGGGCTTTGATTGGATGCCACTAACTTGGAGACTTCCCATTAGGGTTGGGCAGTTGGGATCCTTCAGAGAGGAAATTAAGTGAATGACCTTGGTTGTGTATCCTGTGTGTCTTTCTGAAGGGACATGCATAAACTCAAGAGAGACAGACTCCCACCCAGGGCAGCTGCATGCTCAGGACTCATCCTGCCACTAACGCAGCTTCTGGCCCCACAGGCCCTGACTTAGCTCTCTGTCTGAATGCAGTGCAGTGACATCATTTCAGCTCCACCAGCTGCTTCCCCTCCCTGTCACCGTGTGACCTGGGCACAGCATAGCAGCCACCTGCAGCTTGGCAGGTAGATGATTTGGTTGTTAAGCATAGTTATTTGGGGATGAGTCCCAGGTCTAAGTGCCGGGGTTGGCATTGCTGAGGTGTGAGGCAGATTCATGTGCCCAGGGAGGTCCTCCCTGCTGATGGAGACCTCCTCACCCCAGACCGGGGAAAACGCACCCTGCTTGTCAGGCCTCCGGTTTCACTCTCTTTGGAAGAGAAATGTGTTTTTAATTCTGCAGATCAGATGAGATGACTGGTGTTCGTGTGGCTGCTACATCATTTTAAAGAAAATTACTTTGGCAGGCTTGACATTTGTATGGATAGCTGATGAGTTAAAGGAAGGGATCCAGATCACGTCAGGAATATTTCACCACCATGGAACACTGTGGTCTGCAGAAAACAAAATTCAGTAGTGCTGTAAAAGCTGTCTGCCCACCCTTCTGAGCTGCAGGGTTTAGTGTTCTAGGACCGACCATGTCATTGGCATAAACAAAGGAAGAGAAGACTCTGGGACAGGAGTGAGGAGATCTGGGCTCAGCCTTGGCTCCACCCATTTGCTGCCATTCTCCATGGCACCAAGGTCGTTTCATCTTGCTTGGCTTCAGCGTTGCTGGGCCATTCATTCTACTTGAGCGTCTGAGCAAAGCTTTTCTCTCTCCACAGAAAACATGTACATACCCAAAGAACACTTTCCCGTAGAGAAAGGTTAGGTGGACCTCTTGAAGGGCATCCATGGGCCTCCGGACTTCCAGGCCTGATGACCTGTATGGTATCTCCTGGCTTTGAGACCATTCCAAGGTCACACATGCTTTATAGCACTCCTCTGTAGTGGGAGGGGCAAGGACAGCTGGCCTCACAACTGTGGTGCCAGTTTCCTGGTTAAGTTCAATGAAAATCTATTGATCACCACTGCTTGTCAGTCACCTCTGGCCAGAAGTGCAAAAGTGAAGGCAACACGTATCTGCCTTTGGAGGGTCAACATCAGAGAGGACATGGAGGTGATGTAGCAGCCACCAGGGGATGAATTGCAATTTGAAGTTTGAGTCTGACTTGGCATTGCTACCATTCTGTCCTTTGGGGTCTTAGACAGTCCGCCAAACCTTCATTACTATAAATATGTAATAAAGTTACTGATTCTAGCACTTGATGCCCTAGCAGGCTATGGGAACTGGGTTTGCTCATCTGTGAATTCAAAAGAAATTATCCCTGCGGGGCGGTATAGCGACTACCGAGGATAAAGGCAAAACCCTTGTTCCTAAGAGTGTCCAGCTATGAGTGGGGGCCAGGGGTTGGCCAATTAAGTCAATAAAGCAGTAGGCATGAGGAACCATGTGAGTGTTCAGGGAAGGAAGGCCTTTCCCAGGGTTTGTCAGGTGGAGGGAGTCACCCAAATCTAGACAGGTGTAGTCTACGTCATTACATTATTACACAAGTAATTCATGTTAGTTGTAGAAAGGTGGGAAATGCTGATTTTCAGTCAGATGTGAAATGCATGCCGTCTACAATTCAAGCATCCAGAGTTAGCCGTTTTGGTCATTTGATGTGCCACTGCTAGGTTTTTGGATGCATGCACTCATGTAGGAATATCTCCCATTTTGATGTTGTCCTTTGTTGTATATATGTTTCTCTTATTGGTTGATGAATAAAACACTTATTGGTCAGTAGTCAGGCAGGCAGCATAGATGGGGCTACCAGACCAGGACAAGGCTGGGGAGAGGAAGGCAGAGAGAGAGGCTGCCAAGAGACACCATGTTGCCAAAGGAGTAACATGCTGGATTATGGTAAGCCACAGCCTCATGGCAATACATAGATTAATAGACATGGGTTAATAATTAAGACAGAGCTAGCCAATAAGAAGCCTGAGCCATTGGTCAAATATTTTATACTTAAGTCTTTGTGTGTTTATTTGGGGCAAAGCTGTGGGACCACGAAGGACAGAAACCTCCATCTTTAAATGGCCCCACCAACTTGGGGCAAGAGTTTCCACTTAAAACGGAGCTGCAATGGGCTTCCTAGCTTCACAGTCTCATGCAGGCCTTGGTGCAGAGACACTGTGACAATCAGGATTGAATACAACATGGCAGATTCCCACCATGGTACACAGAGGCCTTGTCTCCAAGTCATAGAGAATGCTACATGGTAGATTTATCTTTTACTCATACAGACAAATAAAATAAAATGGTTTTTTAAAAAATACAGCAGCTTTGTGGTGGTGGCACATGCCTTTAATCCCAGCACCTGGGAGGCGGAGACAGGTAGATGTCTGTGATTTCAAGGTCAGCCTGGTCTACATAGTGAATTCCAGGACAGGCAAAAGTACACAGAGAAACCCTGTTTCAAAAACCATAAAAAAATGAAAAAAAATAAAACAATAAAAAAGCCATGTAGAGATTAAAAGCACACAGTCTGGATACTGTAAGTTATTGTGTTGTATTTGGGTAATTTGTTTGCTGAGGGAGGAACAACTGCTAACAGACATTAGATTATAAATGCTGCTGGATTAATCCAACTTATATTTTGAAAATGCCTTGACTTCAAAACTTAAGTCTAAGGACATATTACTTTGGAAAAGAGGCTCTGCTTTTGTTTTCACAGAAGATGAGAAGCTGTGGATTCCTTCCAGACTAATATGGTTTGATCAAATGAGACCCCTGAAACAGTGGCCCAGGTGATTCAACATTCAAAACAGCTGAGACTATGTAGTCTCAGACTACTACAGCCAGGATTTGGACAGGATTCTGGGTTTCTAAGGGTCTCCATGGTATTGATAGCGCCCCCAAACAGCAGGAAGCAGTTTGGAGAGAACGACGCCCTAATTCCCAAATATTGCTTTTAAATGTTTGTTTTCATTTAAACAGGCTTAATTATAGATGGTTAACAATCACAGTCAATCTCCTTGTAATGAAAAAAGGGGACTAGGATATAGAAATGAATGATTTGTATTGGTATGGCTTTTGATTTACTGACATAAATTTAAGGACAATTTTGTTGTATGTGTATTTCTACTCTTGATTAGGTATTGTGTTTACATAGCTCATTTAATAATGTAATGTATAATTAAGAATGCAGTATCCACCCAGCCCATGTATGGAGGAGGGGCCTCTGTACCATCTAACTGACGTCTGCCCAACTGCTGGAAACAAACTGGAGAGAGGATAGTATTGTCTGCAGAGAGAAAGAGGCCAGGCTTAGTCTTGTCAGATATTAAGTGATGATGTGGGGGTCTAAAAAATGCAAACCTCAGGTACTATCTAGGGTATATTTAGGTCAAAGATGCTGGAGAGAGGGAATTAAGTCACTGCTAGAGTAACCCCTGTAAGGCTGGCTGTGGAGGGGTGGAAGGGAAGGGGTGACTGGGGCTGGCTGTGGAGGGGTGGAAGGGAAGGGGTGACGGTGGCTGGCTGTGGAGGGTGGAAGGGAAGGGGTGACTGGGGCTGGCTGTGGAGGGGTGGAAGGGAAGGGAAGGAGAGGGAAGACTCATGAATCAGATTAAAATTGGATGCTGGACTGGACACTCTGTCAAATGCTTTGCACTACTGTACCCTCAGAAGAATCTCATAGCCCCTTTTCACAGAGCAGGAAACAGAGGCATAGCTTGTCAAAGGATGCACGGCCTACTATGTACAGTGCTACTATGTACTATGTACAGTGCTATGTACAGTACAGTATTTGTCAGTGTACACAGCCTGTCTCCAGAGACTGTTTCCCTGAGACTCTGGGAGTCACCCCCCCCCCATAGCAGAGGGTACCATTGAGGGGGTTTTCTGAGATTCTACCACAAATTGTGGGAGACAAGAGTGAAAGAGAGGATTCGAGACATGGCTAGTCACAGAAGTAGTACTGTCACAGCAGTGGGAGTGGCAGGAGTGGCAGGGACATCATATTGTGGGGGTTGGGATGAGAGGGATGCCTACTGGACACTTAAGTGTGTGTGGACTGGCTGAAAACAAAGACTGACATAGGATTCGCTGTGCAAAGGAAAGCAGAGATGGAGGAGGAGTGGGAGAAGCCATTAGAAAGACAGCCGAGGAGTTAAAGGGTTCATCCAATGGAGGCCAGCCGAGACTTCAGAGGGCTGCTCGTGGGGACTGTGGAAGGCGAAGCTGCAGAAGCAACCAGAAGACAGGAGGTGGGGCCTGGTCTAGAGCCTGTGTCCTGGGAGCCAAAGCTGGGCAGCCAAGGCCGGGAGATCTATGGGTGGGCAGGCCCTCTGCATCTCCATGCATTGGTGAGTGAAGGGAGATGGTTGGATATGAATGATTTCAGAGAAGGGCTAGTTAAAGGAGCAGGTCTTGTGAGGCAGATGGGAAGCGGTGGATACAGATTCAGTGTGACACGATTTCCTGCCCGGTTCCGCCACCCTTGGGCTCCAAATAAACACACAGACACTATATTAATTATGAAACTGTTGGCCAGTAGGTAGGGCTTCTTATTGGCTAGCTGTGTCTAAATTATTAACCCATTTCTATTAATCTATGTATTTCTACATGACCTTGTCTAACTGGAGAACACCTGGCGAGTCCTACCCTCCTGGGCTGCATGTGGCAACTCTTGTCTGCCTACATTTCCCAGTGTTTCCCTCCTCTGGTAGCCCCGCCTATCCTTCCTGCCTGTCTGCTAGCCACCCAGTGCTTTATTCATCAACCAGTAAGAGAAACATACACATAGTAGTTCATCCCCCATCACACCAGCAATGGAGGATGAACTAGCCATGCATGGGCAGTGGGGGCGGGGCAGGGAAGCTGAGTGGAAGATCACAGGTGACTGGGGGATGGGCACAGGCACAAGAGAAAGGTCAAAGCCCTTCAGACCCAGGAGGGGAGCCACAGGCACTTTAGGGACTAAACTCATCATGCCCCCACGAGGTAGAGTGTTCTCCTTTAAGGTGGCTGCCATAATGGACCAGTGCCTTCTGGTTCTCCAGCCTCACCCAGCTTCTTCTTTCTGAATAAGCTGAGCTCTGTCCATCTGGCCTTCGAGTGTGTCCTGTATTTTGCACCTGCCAGATCCTTCCTGCTACCTGGCTTGCATTCAGAACATTAAAATCTGGCTTCTTTCCTGTACTCAGGAAAGCGCTGTGCTCTCTACCAGACCTTACCCTGACACCATGCCTACCCTGACACCATGCCCGGCACACAGTGGGGGTCTACCAGATCATACTTTGACACCATGCCCAGCACACAGTAGGGGCTCACACAGGGTTTGGGCACCATTGTGCCTGCGTGTGTGCACTGAGGGGAGCCCTGCTGCTGTAGAAATTTCCAACATTTATGTGCGTGTGCATCCCTGGGAGCTCGCTCTGCTCTTCTGTGGTTCTTCCCAGGACAACCACTGTGCTTTTCAAGCCTGACCACCTGTCCTTTGCCCCACTGTCCTTCTTTCCCTAGTTAAAAATGGAAACAGAGCAGGCGGAGGAGACCTCACAAGGACCTCTTTCCCTTAGACAAATAGCTGGTCTTCCCATTAAAATGGTAATTTCCTTTGTTTAAAAAAGGAAGATGTGGTCAAATTAAGCTAATCTAATTTGCAGTTTTTCATTAAAAATATATATGAGTGAGGATGGGAGGGTGTTCTGGTCCCCCGGGCCATTCCCAGTGTTCACAGGCAGGAGCAAATGTCCTTTATCTCCTTACAGACACACACACACACACACACACACACACACACACACACACACACACACACACACACACACACACACACACACACACACACACGCTTTCTAGGCAGGATCACTTCCTCACTCTGACTTCTTCTTGACCTTGTGTCTGACCATGGGGGACTTCTATCTGCTGACTTGTCTTGGATGGTGCCCCTTTTATTAAACAGGGAAACCCCCAAGTACCTCTGGGTTGCCAAATCCCACACAGAGAAGAGAAAGGGTCCCTTTTTAATGGGAGATACAGGACAAAGACATGGGGATTTTATATGAGACGAGGCACAATGTAAGGCCTGCCCCTAGCTAGGTGGTGTCGAGGCCCCTCCTCATATGTGGGCTGGGTAGACAGTACATGCAGGACACTAGTGGCAGTGTGGGAAGGGCCTGTAGGGTTTCTCAGTGTTGAGGGGGCTTCCTGGAGAGCCCCATATCCCATAATTTAATAACATTGGTATCAGCTAAAACCTACATGTCCCCATTCAAACTGACACAAAAATTCACATACCCTTGGCAATTCAGTCATCTGAACTAAGCTGTGGGGCACCTGAGATTGCGTGGTGAGTGGCTCTTCTATGTCCCCCCCACACAAGGGACTTGACCCACATACTATTCCTTGGCAGCCGTCTCTGAGACCTGGATTTGGTCATTGTTTCCTGCCTTTTACAACTTTGTGGCTCTGAGCCTGTGAGGTGGGTGTGATGCCCTGCTGAGCTCGGTACATGGCAGTAGTCAGAAGACAGTGGCTTTCACCATCTCGGCTAGCTTGTGAACTGGTTGTCACATGTGGGGACTATACAAGTCACATTTCACTTTGGGGTCCTGTCAGCAGTGGCATCTCCAACCTTGGGGAAAATGTGTTATTCACTGTGGTGTCGGATGAAGCCAGGACAGTATTAGATAGGGGGTTTCACAAAGGCAGATCGTGTCCCTCAGAGGGCAGGGCATAGAAGCCTATGAAAACACACAGGACCCAGACAAAGTACTCTTGGAATTCTAGAGGACATGGGCCCTTCCTGTAGTCATTTATGGTTGAAGACCTTAGGGGATGAGTTGGGTGCTCTGTGCTCTCTGGAACTGTTTATTTGGATTGTCACTCATCACAGCCAGCAGGACGCATCTCTCAGGAAGTGTGGGCAGGATTCTGTGTTTCTGCTTGTCACGTCCTGTCTGGTTGGGCATTGGAACAGGCTCAGATGCTTCACGGTAGCCATTCTATTTTCTCGCCTACTACCCAAATTATGCCAGTCTCGCTAAGTGCTGCATACGATAACAAGTGGATAGTCTGTGCTGAATTCTCTTCCTCCGCCCCTTCCTCATCAGTCAAAGCGGTGAGCGTTGGCAAGTCTTCTGGATGGATTTTCTTTATCTTTTAAATGTTTGTCTAAAATTAATTTTGGCTGTTTTGAAGAGGCCGAGAGTAGAGAAAGATTTTAAAGAGCAGAATCCATAGTCTCAGCAAGGGGTTGAAAGCTTCAATTTCAGTGTGACGAGTGAGTGCTGAACCCAGATGGAAATGGAGTCCTAGCTACACAGAGCTGCAGCAGGAGAGTAGCTGTCTCTTTCACTGAGCAGAGCTCGCCAGGGCTGTAAATGCCAGCACACACTTAACAGGCAGGGGATGACATAGTTGCTGACAGACCCATAGACCCTGGGCATTTGGCTGCACATCAGAGAAATCGTGGTTTTTATTGAAGAGTTTTGTGACCTTGATGCTGTTCTACAACAGACACCTTGTGAAGTCAACAGCAGCTCGCCCCATACACTTTACCCTCAGAGATAGCATCAAAAAGTACAGGGAGAATTTGGCTCTCCATCAGAAAGAGCACTGGTGTTTGACAGTTTGTCGTGTACCATGTGTTGTGTTGTTTGTGTGTTTTCAGTTGGCATCTGATAGGGTGCTGTCACCAGAATGGGATTCTCATCACCCAAGGCTGTGGACACCATGAGGGACTGAGGCTTTTGTCCTTCCTGTATGTCCTTACTGCCTGACAGAGGCCCAGAGTCTGGGAGGAGCTTCATACGCACCTGCTGCATGTGTAAACGGATTCCCCGTTGCTGGGCTTAATACTGTAAATACTCCTAGGTGCCTTCTGACGAATGCTTTTGGTACATCAACTCTTTTCTCTCAAGTGCACTTTTTCTCTGGTGCTGAGTAGACTGAACGAGATACAGCAAGACATGGTTCTGACACCTGATGTGTGAGCTACAGGCCTAGATTCCTTTCTCAGAGATTTCTCTTTCTCTTTATGTGAGTGTTGACCACCACTGGCAGAATATGAGTCCCAGTGTATCTCATCCTCAAGATTAGGGCTTACAAACTGTTGGTAGCCCCCCTCTTTTCATTTCTCTATCCATCCATCCATCCATCCACCCACACATCCATCCACCCATCTATCTATTGGTCTATCTATATGTCTATCCTAACCACCCATCTATCTATCTGCATGGGCGGGGGAATCTCACCATGTAGCTCAGGCTGGTATTGAACTCCTGGACTCAAGAGTTCTCCCACCCTATTCTGTGTAGGTGTTCTGTAGGTGGTATCACCCTACCCAAGTGTTTTTTTTTTTTTAAGGCAGTTTCAAATTCATAACAAAATTGAGAAGCTACAGAGACTTCTCTAGATGCTAGAAACTCCTGTACACATACAACTTCTCCACTACTAACACTCCCCGCCAGAGTGTTGTATTTAAGTCAAGGATCCCACACTCAGACATTACATTATCACCCAAGGCCCATAGTTTGCAATTTCATGGATGTTCATTTTGTGAGTTTGGGTAAATGTTGATAAATCTAGCCTCACATCACTGGGCAAGTAGCTTTATTTGCCCTAATTTTCTCTGCATCATGTGTGCCCATCTCTGTCTGTATCTTAACAGCTGACAGCATCTTAATGTTTCCATGGTTTTGACTTGTAGAACATTGGAGACTAGAATCACACAGTGTGGCCTTTTCAGAGCAGCTTCTTGCACGTACTTAGTATGTATTTGTGTTTTCTTTGGGTCTTTTCTTGTCCTCACAGCTGATCTCTCTTTAGTAATAATAACACACCATTGTCTGGATGTTGCTTCTTCACTGTCTATCTGTGAAAGATGTCTTGATTGCTTCCAAGTTCTGAGAATTACAAATAGCGTTGTAAGCATCTGTGAGAAGTTTTGCTGTGGCTATAAGCTTTCAGCCCCTTTGGGAGAGCTGAGGAGGGAAGCTGCTAGAAGGTATGACAAGAGTCTTCTGAGTTTTGTAAGGAACTGATGATCTGTCTGCAAAGTGGCTTTAAATGCTTTCCACCGGCAATGGACCAGAGGGAGGGGCTATGTCCTCGCCAACATTTGTCGACATCACCGTTTGGGATTTTGACCATCTCTGTAGGTGTGCAACACTATCTCATTAGAGTTTTTGTCCACCTGCTAGCAGATTTGGGGCATCTGATGTCTTTTCATTGGGTTGTTTACCTCAGTGTGTATTTCTGGATATTTGTTCAGAGTCTTGGTCTATTTAATTGGATTATGTCTTATTGTTGAGCTTTAAGAATTCTTTGTATATGTCAAATAATATTGCCTTATTATATAAGACTTCTATAAATATTTTCCCCATTCAGTGACTCATTTTTTTTTCCGTTTTACTAGTGGTGTCTTTTACAGAGAAGAAAACTTTAATTAAGTCAGGTTTATCAGATCTCTCCTTCATGGGCTTTACCTTTGGTGTTTTATCTGAAAAATTACTGTTAAAGCCAAGCCGATACCCATACATTTCCTCCTATGTTATTATATACGAGTTTTACTGATTCAGTTTCTGGCTAGTTCTGTGATCAGTTTGGAGTTAATTTGTGCCAAGGATGCAATGTCTTCATTTGGCTTTTCTTCCTCCCTTTCTTTTCCCCTCCGAGCCACGCCCCTCTTCTTCTCTCCTCTTTCAGAAGTCTAATTCTTTAGGTACCATTTCTGAAAAGGGGTGCATTTTCTTCATCTATTTCTTTTTAAATATGTTATACACTGCCTCATTTGGGTGTTTCTGGGCTCTCTGTTCTCTGTTGTGTTGATGACCATAATTTCACAGTTGGTCTTTGTCTTAGTCACTATTCTGTTGTTGTAAAGATATGACAACTCTTATAAAGAAAACAATTTAATTGCAGCTGGCTTACAGTTTCAGAGATTTAGTCCATTGTCATCATGGTGGGAAGCATGGCAGAGTGCAGACAGCCATGGCACTGGAGAAGGAGCGAAGAGCTCTACAGCTGGATCGGCAGGCAGCAGGGAGAGAGAGAGAGAGAGAGAGAGAGAGAGAGAGAGAGAGAGAGAGAGAGGAGAGGGAGGGAAGAGGAGAGGGAAAGAGAGAGAGAGAGAGGGGGGGGAGATTGGGACTGGCTTGAGCATCTGAAACCTCAAATCCCAACCCCATGACACATTTCCTCTAATAAGGTCACACTGACTCCAAATAGTACTGTTCTCTATAAATCTATAGGGTCCATTTTCATTTAAACAACCACAGTCGTGTAGTTGGTTAGTGTCTGTTAGTGGTTGTTTCTTCTCTTATAATATTGTGTAAATATTAGCTCTCATGTGTCTTTTGTCCACTTACTGCCATGTAAACTTTGAGTGTCAGTGTATGTGAAAATATGCTGTGATTTTGACTGGGATTACACTGACACTACAGATCAAGTGAGGGCTAGCCAGCCTCTTCACAGCACTTACTTCCTACCCATGAACATGGAATGCCACGTAGTTTGTCAGTTTTTATTTCAACTTTTTCATCAATGCTGTATAGTTTTCTTCATACAAATCTTGTGTATACATTTTCATTTTTGTATCGGGTATATCATTTTTAGATGTTGAGACAAATGCTTTTGTGTTTATTTCAATTTCTATGTCTATTTCTGGAACATATGGTTACAGTTGAGTTTTATGTTACTACCCTTATATTCTGTAACTTTCTATAGCCTCTTATTAACTGCCACCTGTTTTTCCAGAGTAGGGTTGTGTTGGAACACAGCCATGTTCACTTGTTTGCGTGTCTTCTGTGGTGACTCTAACACTGTGACTGAAGAACTGAGTAACTTCAGGAAAGAACATATGGTTCAGAGAGCCTGAGACAGTTGTTCTCCAGCCCTCCTCAGAAACATTAGCTGATCCCCATTTTTGGGTGTGCAGGAAGTGCTGAGTACATGGGAGGTCCCTGGCAGAGTATGTATTGTGTGAATGCAGGAGGAGATGGATGATGGAAGTGGCCTATCAGCCTGCACACAGCGCATTCATTTTTGTGGGCTTGCGAGGAGGTGATATGGAACACTCGGATGCAGCCATGTGTCTGAGGGATGAAGAGGGCTCAGTGTGACCCATTGCCTCCACAGGGTTAGGAGGAGTGGTGGTTGATGATGGATTTAGTCATGAGACATTTGATGAGCACATGGTCACCAAGTGGCACCCAGAGTGACAGTTCTCTTTAGGAAGCACACACTGTTTTCTCTTTGGTGCTGGATACTCATTACCTGAACTGCCCATAATATTCCATCAGAGACGGTCACCAGTCTGCTCCTCACAGGTGGTGTTGAGCTCTGGGTACTGAGCTGTATGCACGGGCTCCGTTGTTGTTAGAGATTGGGAGGGTCCAACGTCATCTGGTCAGAAGCCAATAACTGTGATCTTGCTATGGAGACTGCATCACTCTTCAGCCTAAGCATGGTCCTTGCTGTTAAATTGATCACAATATAGAGACATCTTGAAGCTGTTGTAGAAAGTTCCTTTGGGGATATGGTATTTTGAAGGTCTCCTGGAGGAGGAGGAAAAGGAAGAGGAAGTAGAGGAAGAGGAGGAGGAGAAATTGATGATTTAGGTGATAGCATCATATTACATGTATTGCAGCTTACTTTTCTTTCAGTCCACATGATCCTGTACCAGGCACTGCTTGCTGGATCGCCCCTCGATCCCATGGAAGTTACATTCAAGGTCTAATCCCCAGTAAATGTAACCTTACATAGAAAGAGGGTCTTTTAGATATCATTAAGACTTTGGAACGAGGTCATTCTGGGTTTAGGGTGACTGGCTTCCTCATGGGAAAGGGAAGAAGTTTATGACACAGTGATGGGAAATGGGGTGCTTTATGCAGGCAGAAGTCAAAACCAGGAATTCCAGATGATCTCAGAAGCTGGAAGAATTAAGTATTCATTCTTCTCTGAGGCCTTTGGAGGAAGAACAGCTCTGCTGGCTACCTTGAGTTTGGACTTCTGGCCTCCAGAGAAGTTATAAAAATAAAGTGAAGCATCCTGCCTACTGGTAATTTAGTATATCAGTCACAAGAAGCCAATGTAGGTACAATTATTATCCTATTGTGGGTTGAGCCCACAAAGTGGCTCCATTGTCAGTTCTAAGTGAATGTTTATGCTCCCCCTGAGACATCATCCTTAGCCACAAAGGCTCTCTTAGAGGTGAAACCCATCACAGGGAGCTTGTTGGGCTCCTAGACCCTGCTCATTACCCCTGTGCCCTAAAAGGATCCTGTTTGCCTTGGGTCAGCTGAAACCTCAGAGAATGGTCCAAGAAAGTGGGTGTATTAATAATGTACACACACACACACACACACACACACACACAGAGAGAGAGAGAGAGAGAGAGAGAGAGAGAGAGAGAGAGAGAGAGAGAGAGAGAGAGAGAGAGAGGGAGGGAGGGAGGGAGGCTTCAGTTGCCTGTGGCTTAGATTCCCCAATATGTACCAAGCCCATGCAGTCAGTGACCACTCATTGTGTCAAGCTTGGGCTGTTACTGTCTTCATTCTTAGACTGTTGTGTGTCTTCTTGGGGAGACATGGGCAAACATCTCTTCATCCCAGTTTTGGGTACCGCTGACAGCCCACAGAAATGACTCCATCTGGTCTTAGCCTAGTGAACCAGCTCTCGTGGAGCCCCAGTCCAACCTTTCTGAGGGATGAAGGGTGGCTGACGGTTGATGACAGTCAGGTTGGTGAGAGGCAAGAGGGCAGGTGGGTCAGAGAGCCAGCAGTGGAGATGATGGAAGCTGCCTCTGGTGGAGTGCCAGGCACTGAGGAAGGACTTCTGCCTGTTTTTATTAAACATCACAACAGTTCATTGAGATAAGTTACTGTGCCCCCACTTTACAGATGGGAAAAAGAGTTAGGCTTATGTCAGAAATGAGGACTCCCAGCAAATAGGCAGTACTGAGATTAGAACCCGGGAACTTTCTGATTAAAGCAAAAAGATTTATTTCACGTGTATGGGTGTGTTCACCTTATTGCTTGTATGTGAACCACATCTATGTAGGTACCCACAGAGCCCAGAAGAGGGCGCACAGATTCCGCTGGAAGTGGAGCTGTGGTGGTTATGCGCCACCCACTGCAGGTTTTGAGAACTGAACCCAGATCCCCTGCAAGGTAGCGATTGCAGTTGGCTGCTAAACCATCTCTCTAGCTTCCCTTTCTGATTTCTAAACCATGTGTTGAGTCACTGCCTGGGAGAGCTGAATGCAATGAAATCTTATCTTGGTGAGTGCAAAGCCAAACCATGGCCAGGTAAGACACAAAAGAGCCGAGGTATCGTGGACCTACACATGTTTCCATAGGGGTGGCTCCTGAGCAATGCTAGGTTGGCAAGTGATGAGTGAAGAAAGAAGCAGACACACTTGTGGGGATGGGGATGGGTTTAGCTCCAAGCCTCAGAGCACGTGTGAAAGCGAAGGGCAGAAATGCCTTGGGCATGTTCAGCTAAGTTTCAGCTGGGAACCAAGACAAAGGTGTTTTGAAAGGTGCCTTAAAGTAGGAGACGGTTGTAGGGGAAGCTGTAGGCACGCCTACTTAGGGGCTGGCTACAGGTGTGCCTGACCACGCTTCCGAGGGTGTGGTCAGGGTGACGTAGAGTGAAACTTTCAGGGGACTGCGTTTTCTCTTTCGGTTTCACTTTTGTACTTGCTGGACAGACTGCTGCCACGCCGGCTGGCTAGGTTGCTTTGTAAGTAAGGCTTTTTCCCTATTAAATACCCTTATATTTCTACCTGACTCCGTATTGGTAATTTCCCACTATAGACGGTGCCCATTGCTCAGTCACTAACAGAAAGAAACTTTCTTTTTCCTTTTTAAGTCAACACTGGCCTTGGCTCAGTCACCAGACTGCAGAGCCCTGCCAAGTTGTGTGATTGCTGCCCATCCTCTTCAGGCTGTGTCTCCTCTAGAACCTTGTTGAGAAGCTCACCTAGACACATAGTAACGCATTAAACACCTCCCAGATCATTCTGTGCCCTAATGTCTTTAGGCTGGGTAGAAAGTGAACCTAAGCTGTCATCCCTTGAGAGGATGTCTGTCAGTGAAGCGGCTCACAAATGCACCAGCTGGTGAGTTACAAACATCCTTATTTTTGTGCGGTGTCATCCCCTCCCCACACCTCCACCCCTGCCTCTGCTGTGAGTGAGTCCCTGCGGGCACATTGTTCTTAACTGGAGCCTGCATAACTGTGCGGCATTTTCTCCGCCTGGCTATGGGTCCAGTGAGTTTATTTGGTGTGGGCCCAAGGTGTGTATGGTGACTGTCTTAGAGGGAGAAAATGGGAATGGTGGATGCTGTAAATCTCATGCCTGGCATTCTAATTCTCCCCCGCAACAGGGTCAAGTAGCAACACTTATTTTGATGATTCAGTCCGTGTGTGTGTGTATGTGTGTGTGTGTCTATGTGTCTCTGTGTGTGTGAATGTGAGTGTGTGTGTGTGTGTGTGTGTGTGTGTGTGTGTGTGTGTGTGTAGGATTGGTGTTAGTATTGTCACCACTGATTTCTGCATTATCTGAAAGACTTGTTTATTAGGACTTCAGCAAAAGAAGACAATCCTCCCTGTACTGACGCCATAGTTTTCCCCTGTCGTCTCTTGTTCCGGCTAGTGAAGTAAGTACCAGCATGGCCAGGCGTGGAGAAATTTACATATTCAAACAAGATACTGATTTAATGTTTAACTTAAGGCCATTAAACTGAAGAAATTAGAGAAATTTAAAAATCGTTGTCTTGGCTCATTTGATTCCCCTCACCCTAAGACAGGGTTTCTCAGTGTAGCTCTGGCTGTCCTGGAACTCGCAGAGATCCACCTGCTTCTGCCTCCTGAGTGCTGGGATGAAAGGTGTGCACTACCACCTGGTGGCCCATTTGATTTTGAAGTAACATCCAAACCCTCCTGGTGGGTAGAGATGCTCCTGAGAAGCAGGTGTGATGATGTTACGGGGGGGTGGCGGTGGCGGTGGCGGTATAAAGAGACCCTCCCACGTACTCAGTGGCCATCCAACGTGAAACTCTCCCGTGTTCTTTGTGCCACCTCTGCCTGTTACTCAGGATGTTGTTTTTGGCAGTAACGATAAATGTGTATGTATTTGATCTCTCTTGTGTTTGAAGGAGATTAAAATAGATTAGTTATGATGAAACTGTTCAAACAGTGAATCTGTCTGCCTTGATGGAAAGTCAGGAGGAACTTCCATTCTAGTGGCTTCAAAGCGTGATCCTGATATTATCAGTCCAGAGGCAGGGATGAAGTGATGGATGCTCCTGCCACCCACCATCTACACAGCATCCTTCCAGCCCTGCATCCATGCCTCTGAGGTCGGTGCTGATGTTTGGGTCTCTTTTAGGGTCTTAAGCACAGAAGCTTGCTCAAGCCCCCACACAAAGCCGGTATATACTGCAGGCCTATGGGGAGGAAATGGCCAAGAAAACAACCCCAGCTATAGGAAAGCCACAACTTGCCACTAGCCCAGCTGAGCCTGAAGAGCAGCTGTGATCATTCTGGAGTGTGGCCCCTTGGTATCTCAGAGGGTAGCAGGGGTGTGGCCCCTTGGGCATCTCAGAGGGTAGCAGGGGTGTAGCCCCTTGGGCAGCAGTTTAGCTCCCTGGTACTTTTCTGTCCCTCTGGTACTTCTCTTTCCCTTCTCACCAAATGCTGAGTCACTCTCCTACTGCCCAGGTACCTCTAGGGCTTAAGTTGCTGTCTAGTCTGTGGACGGCTTTTACCTAAGGCCCTGGCCTGGCATTGCTTCTAAGAGGGACTGCCTGACCCAGACACCCTGACCTGTGCTTCTGAACCCCATGATGTAACTTAATAGAATGTTGTCAGAATGGCTGTTGGTAGCTCCTGAGGGTCCCCTCTAGCTCAGATGGAAACTCTGACTTCTTTTTCCTGGGGGCTTTTGTGTTGCGGAGTTATGCCACCTTAGAAACAGAGGGTGACAATCTGCTGCCATCTAACTCACCCTTTGAGCTGGACTCTGATTACCACCTGTCCCCTGTGGATTTTATGGAGCTGGGGTTTTTCCTAGTCCCATCTGTATTCATAGTCTATTAGACCCACTCCTCCCTCCCTCAGCTACAAAGACACAAGAGCCTGGAGTCTGTGGCCATCACAGGCTGTGCCTCCTTCAGGCAGCAGTGCTCTTAGGGAACCAAAGGTTGGGGTCCTTGTGGCCCTGTCCCCACCTCTGTTTCCCAATTTGCACCCCCCCTGTCTTATTTCTTTCTAACCCCGACTGCCTTGTTTCAGGACCCAAGCCCACTTTCTGTTCTGATTTTGTCTAAGGTGTTGGTGTTGGAATGTGTCCACGGTGAGAAGTCAGGGGTTTTGTCTGCATGCATCGTAGGAGAATCCTGCATTCTTCTCCAGCTGGTGGTCATGCAGAGCATCAGACTAGCCCTCCTCCCACGGCTAATCTGTCACCTCACTTAATTGCTTATGTCTTGTCTTGTTCCAAAAACTTAATTTATTATTCTACAAGTAATACACGTTCCTTGTAAAAAATTTAAAAAAAATTGTAGCAGGAACAAATTGTTCCTTGATACTTGGAAAGTCAGACACCACACATTAAAATGTCTTCCCTAAAGTCACACCAACTTTAAACAGCAGATCTTGTTGGCATAGAGAAGAAGCCCGGATTCAGCTGTTCTTCAGGGTCTATGCTGTGGGAAGGGGGAAGGGCACAGGGAGCCTCGGGAGGATAAAGGCTCAGAGATCCAAGGGAGCCAGGGTGCCCTCTGGGGACCACAGCTCACCCCTGCAATCCCCCATGCAAATGTGGGCACAGCCCTTTCCTGACTGCTCATGGCCAAGAAGCTTCACCCCTCCCTTTGCAGTGGCTGCCGTAGTTAATTTTTCTTGTTGGACTAAGGAATTGGAGTAGGGCTTACCCATTATCAGCCATTTCCTCTCCTCTCATCCTGCACTCCACAAAGATATGCAGGTTTAGTCTTTTGTGGTGCGAAGAGGAGAGCCTGGCCCTAAGAAGCTCAAGGCTGGTACTGGGGTGGGAGAAGGAGGGCAGTGGCATGTTGCTGTCAGCCTGCAAAAACAGAAAGTGCAGAGTGGCCACCAGGAAGGCCGCAGTGGCCCCCTCAGCTACAGCTTCACAGAAAGAAAGCACAGCCCGGCCGCATGCTTAACAGCTGCTCACATCTTGCTGGCATCTGTACCGAGGGTACACCTGACAGGTGGGTCAGCTCAAAGACATTCAGGACACGGTAGGAGGTAGGAAGGAATCTGACCTGTGGAGGAGGAGGGCTGAGTCTAGGATTACATGGCCTTTACGTTTCTATTTTTCTTTCTTCAGCGCTTGAAGAGAGTTTGGGAATAAGGACTCTTTCAAAAGAACCTATTTGCACAGTGGCTCCAATTTCCTTTTCAAAGGCCCACCTTCCAAACCCCTGGGAGCTCTACTGGCTGGGGCTTTAATTGCTCAACCGCCATTCAAACCAGAGTGTGATTGTGATCAAGCCAAGCTCTCATTACTCCTATCCCTCTTGCATCAAAACCCTCCCAGTGGCAGTGAGCAAAGCTAAACCCTGCCCGGGATGCTTGGGAGGCTTTTGTTAAGTGGGAAGTGCAGACAGAAGAGGCAGCCAGTGCCTGCCTACTGCCAGGCAGGGTGACAGTGGCCCAGGGTCACTTAGGTTGTTTTTGGCAGGACTTCAGGTTGCTTGCTGAGGCTGTAACTGGGTGGGTCCCTGGACATCTTTCTTTTTCTAAGTGCAGTTTGCTTCCAAGCCTGGAAATATAGAGGCAAAGGCACACACAATGGTGCACGGTGTGGAGAGAGACTGCGGCTGTGGGTTTCTTGTCACTTAGGTCCATTTTACTTCATGCACTGGGTCACTGAGGTAGCCAACAGTTTTATCTATTTCTATGCCTTTGAGATTGCTTCTGTGACTTTCTCGTGGTGTTGTTTTAAAAGGCCCAGGGCTCCTGGATGCAGAGGAAGGGAATGTCTTTCTAAACCCTCTGAAGTGGCAGGGGTGGCCTTGCTTTGTTCTTTGTAGATATTTTTTTTCTGAACTAGCAGGGTGGGCTGGGTTGGCTAGAGGTTGTGTGTGGCTTGCACTCACCTGGGTCATGTGACTGGTTCCACCGCATGCTTGCTTTACTGGAGTTACTGAGTTTCCTGGTTGGGTGTTTTAGTAGCCACTGTGCTTTCTTTATTAAATACACAAATTATTTAAATGATTTCTCAATCATCTTCACCAACCCCACATCTGACAGAGGGCTGATCTTCAAAATATACAAAGAACTCAAGAAGCCAGTCACTAAAACACCAAATAATCCAATTTAAAAAATGGGCCACAGATCTAAATAGAGAATTCTCAATGGAGGAATCTCAAATGGCAGAAAGGCTCTTAAGAAATTGCTCAACATCCTTAGCCATCAGGGAAATACAAATCAAAACATCTCTTAGATACCATCTTACTCCTGTCAGAATGGCTAAAATCAAAAACACTAATGACAGTTTATGCTGGAGAGGATATAGAGAAAGAGGAACACTCCCCCACTGCTGGTGGGAGTGCCAACTTGTACAGCCACTTTGGAAATCAGAATGGCAGTTTCTCAGGAAAATGGGAATCAGTCTACCTCAAGACCCAGCAATTCCACTCTTAGGCATATACCCAAAGGATGCACATTCATACCACAAGGACATCTGCTCAAATACGTTCATGAAAAAAATTCTTATTTATATTTTTTAATATCTCAATGTAGAACATTGCTTTCTTTATTAATAGATTCTGAGGGGCCTAGAGAGATGGCTAAGTAGTTAAGAGCACTTGCTGATCTGTCATGAAGACGTGAGTTCTTACACTGTTAACTCTAGCTCCTGGGGATCTGATACCCTATTCTGGCCTCTACGGTATCTGCTTACAGCTGGGGCATGCAATCTGCATGGATCACACACACAGACACATGTACACATACAAGTAAGTAAAGTAAGACATCTTAAAAAACCAAATAAGAAACTGGGCTTTCTTACCTAAAAAGAGTCCTGGATCAAATTATATATAGAGGGACTTGTTTTTAAATACTCTTTTTCATTTTTATTGAGGAACAATATCCATGCAGATTGTCCATATACAGCTCAGTGGATGTTGGCCTCTACGTCATCCTCTGTAACCTTAGCCAGATCAATATCTCCCAGCTCCCTGTTCCCCCATTGCCCTCCAGTTGTCCCTTCCTGCCAAGAACCAGTCTCCTCATTTTTACTATTAAGTGGCTAAAAAACGAACTATCTTGGTCCTCTTGTGTCCTCTAGGTGGATTGATTGGCACGGTTTCTCAGCTGTACTGTTGAGGGGTATTTTGCTTTACTGTGACATTTTTATTTTAAAGCTTGGCATCTTGGGCTGTCTTTTGATATTGGTCATCATTTATTCCAATGAGTTTTGAAAGGTTAATGGGAAATTTCATATGGAATCCATTCATGGAAATTAAATCAACTGGGAACTGTTACAGCTTAGCAGGGTTCAGGTCACATGGAGGACCCCCCCCCACTACCACCATTCTTTGCCTTCCTTTCCCACAAGCATGGGCCTCAGTGAGGTGCTTTGGCCTGAGGGTTCAGGCCTGGACTTTCGGAGCTGGTACCAGCCTAGTTTCTCCTTGTTGTGCATTCTTGGTCAAATTCGTCACTCTCACTGTTCTTGTCTACAAAACAGAGCAGAGAAGTGCTTGTATTCCATTTGGGGTTGTAGGGGCATGGGAGGGCAGGCGCTGTCTCTAGGATTCATGTTCAGCAGATACATGGTGCATGGGGCCACACTCACAGCTGATAGTGCTCCTGTCTTCGAAGGCCTGGTGCTCCCTGGAGCACCATTGGAAGGCATTAATGCATACTGGAACACAACTGCTTCCCTGCCATCTCTCCAGTCCCTGAGAGAACGTGAGAGGACACGTGGTGTTTTGGGATGTCCCCAGCTTCTCCTTGTTAGTACATGAGTTCTGAAGGCAGATAGGCCACTTGTCGTGGTCCAAAAGAAAGCTGGCCCTCTCCTGACTGGGAGAACTGTATCCCCAGAGCCCTTTTCCCCAAACCTACCTTTCACTGAGCTCCTGGGCTCAGTGGACTGTTGAGTTTGCCAAATACCAACTATGTAGGGTCCATTCATTGGTGCCTAGGATGTTTATGTGGCCTGAATCCTGAAAATCTAGAAAGACAATGGAATATGAAGAAAGCTGACCCCCTTGGGCTCCTATTCTAGCCTGGCTTCCAGTCAAATTAGACTTTTGGAACTAGGCCCAGGCTCTTGTGTAGCTGGATAGATTAGGCATCAGCATTGCTACTACTCATAACAGCAACAGATAACTTTGATTTAGTGCATCCTGTCCTCACTGGACGTGCCATTTAATCTTCACGACAGCTTTGTAGAGAGGGCACAGTTGTTATATTTGCTTGTATGTGATAACCCATGTGCTGGCATGTCCTCCTTCCAGGCAGAACAAATTGTTCTTTTTTCTGTCATTGTAAGTAGCTAGAGAACGATGGGCACAATAACTATGTGTGATATAATTGGAGGACTCCAGGAAGAAAAAAAAAGGGCTTCAAGTGGTTAAATGACCCACCCAAGGTCATACTATGTTTGACAAGCAGAGCCAGGTCTAGTGGGTACTGAGGTCAATGTCCCAACTGACAACAATTGGGAATGTCCCCTTCGCTCATCATTTGCTTGTACCTATGCTCATAAGACTGGCATGTTGCAGGGAATATATAGGACAGGCCACCTGCTACCCAGGTGGGCTCAAGTCTGGGCTCAGGACTCAACTGTCCTCATGTGGACTGGTAGGGCAGAAGACTTGCCACATCTCTTGGTCTGTACTTCCCCACAGGTCTGTCTCTGAATATATATGCATTTGCCTGTTCCCATTGAAGGGCATGTTACCCGTTTCCCCCAGGGCTTAGCTTTCCATTTTCTGTATTTTATAATAGGATCCTACTCCAATAATAACCAATCTGTGAAGCATTTGCTCTTTCTGAAATTTCTGACAGAATTGGACGTGTGTGTGTGTGTGTGTGTGTGTGTGTGTGTGTGTGTGTGTGTGTGTGTGTGACAGTTGTAACTATCTTCTGACATCAACTGGGTGCTGTTGAACAACCTCCCATCTTCTCCTCTTACCTGTTGTCACCCCAGGGTCCCTTTTAGCAGGTTTTAGTGATGGTGTCTTGTCAGGATGGTACTTTTAAAGTTAAGTAGCAAATATCTCTTTGTGCCTTCTTAGTGTGTAGGATGGGGTGTGTGTCCTGTAATGAGGGGCTGCTCCTATTGCCTGCAGAAGACCTTGACCTGAAGGAAATGGAGTTAATGAATGCAGCAAGCCAGACAGCGGAGAGGGCTGCAGACAGGACCTTGGCTCTACACACAGAGCCTGCTGAGTCTGTGTGGGGCCAAGTCATTTTTCTTTCTTTAAACCTCAGAATCTGATTCAGCAATAACCAGCCACATATGCCTACTGAACCCTTGAAATGAAGCTGTTTGGAATATGCCAAGAGCCAAACATTCCTGATTTTAAAGTCTTGCTATGAAAGGTCATTATGTTTAAAAATATTGATGGCATGGTGAAATACACTTTGAGTGTGTTGGGTTAAATAGAACATTGAAATTCCCATTTGTCTTTACATTTTAGTGTGATGGGTAGAGAATTTAATTACATACTATAGAGAACACCATTGGTTGTGATGTAAGTGGCTTGTATTTCTGTTGAATAGTGCTGGCCTCCACAGAAGTTAGCAAGAGGCCCTTTAGGTTATTGTGAGGGTTTATACACTGCCCTCAGTAGGGCATCATACATTGTGAATTAATCACTTGTGCTGCATGAACAAATGGGTAAATGATATCTAATATGGCTTTGGCAGGCCACAGGTGGCTTTAGCCCATCCTCATCTTCCTGTTGAAGGTGACAATGCAAGCTAAAAGGAAGAAAACTGGAGTGATCATGGTTGGGTTGTGGCTTGAGGAGTGATGTCCTTCCTCTGAGAGGACAAATACGGTGAGTGTGTGTGTGTGTGTGTGTGTGCGCACAGGGGGCAGTGAGTATTATTTGGTGTCACAAGTAATCCTGTCAGTGTTTATAATGGGAGGTTGTCTGTGTAGTTTAGGGTAGAGACTGTTGCCCAATGGGACATCTGCTTCCCACAAACTGCTCTGCAGACTCTCAGATGCTCATTTAGCCAGCTGTCTTGACCACTATGATGGGGCAAAAGTTGAGTTTCTTTATGAAACTAGCTATAAACACATTGCTTGTTACATTGGCCAATATACCATGTGGAGCACTTCCTATGTATTATTTCATGTTCATGGTATCCTTCCAGGGTAGTAAGCGCTGGCTTCCAGAGTCTACACTGGAGTGGAACAAGCGTTTGCACTCTGCGTGTGCACGGTATACAAGGAAGCCTCTCCTTGCATCCAGCTGTGTCCAATCCTGTAGTTACTACGCAATTTATTGTGCTTCATTAGAACCCCAAACAAGTCACTCTTATTTAGGAAGCCCACGCAGCACCAAGTGGATGTTTTACAGTGTAGGGTGTCCTGGAGAGGGCAGTGTCTGAGGGTACAAGGAGCCCAGAGAGTGGACAAGAGCCCTCAGGTCCAGGCTGAGCTTTCTGTGAGCCTAGAGTGAAGAACATGGAACCCTGTTACACAACTAGCTGTAGGCTGGGCTGGCACTGGTCCTAAGTTGTCTTGGCCTCAGCCAGGAAGAACAGATAGACTCGTCCCCTTAGACCTAAGATCTTGCCACTAGAAGGGTATTCTACAACCCTGGTGATGTCAAGACACTTGGTAAGTGCATGAACTTACCCTGTGAAGCTTCTAGGAGGCACCCAATACAAGATTTGTGAAACCTTGGCATTTACCTGCAAACATCTCACAGCAGCAAAGCTCTAACGACAGCATGTGCCAGTAAAGGACATTCTCTTCTGTTCAGGCCTGATGCAAATTTGCTTGTGACTTTACTGCACTAGCTGTATGCCAGAAAAGATACATGTCATGAAGCTGGGTATTTCTGTTGCCTCGGGACACCACACAGCGCATTCTCTAATGGGTGAGTGTCACTGATTGGAGCGGGTGCCTTTCAGGGATGCTGATGCCATAGAACAAAAGATCTCTATTTAGTGTCCTAGCTATTTCCTCTTTGGCCCCCCCTTCAGTCAAAACATGCGAGGCGTATTCCTCACCCCTGACCTTGGATGACTGTCAGAGCCTCGTTACCGTTTGTTCTTGTGATGCTCAATGTTTGCTGCATTTTAAGTCTGGGCAGGGATGTGATTAAGAGGTGGGGAATGAGTGGACTTGGTCAGCATCACACCGCAGGATCATGGCAGGATGGCCAGCTCAGCATTTAATCACTTTGCTTGTGCTTTCATTTTCCTTTCATAGCCCTAGAGAGGAAAAAAGTTCAACCCTGAGTCACACCCCTGCTGGGCAGGGGGAGGCTGGGGGAGTGGGAGAGAGTGAAAGAATAGAATCAGATATTATATCTGTTCTGAGAGGCAAATTCTACCTGCCATTTATGCCAGAGGCACTCACAAGATTAAGCAGGGTGGCAAGAGATTTGCATAACAGGGCTCAGGATTTAGTGGTGTCCCTGAGGGTGGCATGTGGTCGCTACCTTGGTCCTAGAGGGTGACAATTGATACGTGGTGGATTATGTCTATGCCCTTAAATGCCTATGTAGAATTCCTAATCCACAGTGCGAGGGTACTTGGATGGGCTTTGGGAGGTGGTTCCTGTTAGATGAGGCAATCAGGGTGTGTCCCTCTTGATGGGATTGCTGTCCTGATAAAGAGCTATCAAAGAGTTGCCCCTCTTTCTTTCCTGTCCATGTGATGGCATAGCAGGAAGAAGGTAGCCACATTCAAGTCATCAAGAGAGCCATCCAAATTGTCCAGCACCATGGTAGCAGACTTGCAGTGTTGAGCTGTGAGATATGCATTCCTGTTGCTTCGGCCGGCCATCTGTGACAATCTATAATATTTAGTTATGGCAGCCCAGCTTGTCTGCATCAGTGGTCTACAGTTCTGAGAAGCTGACCAGTTAGAGTTGCATGCCTAGCCTGCCTGGGAATACCAATTGCTTGGTTCTCTCCTAGCTCATTTTACCTCCAGGTGGACTTAGCCTGCTGGTTTCTGTTAGCTTGTGTTCTCCATAGAAAGATCGCTCATGGTCTTGCTACTTATCTATAGGTTTCTCACAAAGACATACTTAAAGTAGACTGTGAATGGATGTTTTAGACTGAGGGTGACAGTCTGGAATAGAGAGTAAGGCTAGAGGAGGATGGGGGAGGCCACCTTCATCTGTTCCCTATCGTAAACCTTGTGAATGAGTCCGTTGGAACAGGGAGTCCCAGAGAAAGCTCTGCTGCAGCTGACCATTCTAAAGGCACCCACCCACACAGGGGCATGGGCCCGGTCTCATCGGGAACAGCCCATGGCAGGGAGGGGTTGTTTTGCTGTCCTCTCCCTCATATGCCTAGGGAGCCCTTGTCTGCTATCTGAGAGACAGGCTGGATGGCAAAGAAAGAGTTAAAGCTTGGAGTGCCAGTCTTTTATGGAGAGCAGCATCTAGGTCATTCCTCCAGCACAAAGAAATGAGGTACAGCTGCCACTTGTGCTGCCCAGACCCTTCTGCTCTGTGTGGAATGCCAGGCAGGCAGCAGGCCATCATTATAAGATACAGCAAGATGAATCAGGGAGCCTACCGCACAGCCCTCTGCACCACTCGGTCCTGTGCTCGGTGGTGAAGGGAGCAGCGGAAACAGTGGGGTCAAGGAAGGGCAGCAGTGATGGTGGCTCCAAGGGGAGGCAAGCTCAGATGAGAGAGCATGAGCCCATTGTTCCCTCTGAAGGACACTTTAGGCCTCTCTGTGCTCATTGAAGTTTTAGCATAAATTTGTAAATTATAGTGTGACTCCTCCCCCCACTGCCTTCTTTGGCTCACTCGAATTATTCTAAACTCATTCTTAGCAGACTGACTCAGTGACTGTAAGGTGTGGGTAGGTTGTTTCCTGTTTTTAGATTTATTTATTTATTTATTTATTTATTTATTTATTTATTTATTTATTTTGTGTGTGTATGGGCATTTTGCCTGCATGTATGTCTGTGCACCATGAGCATGCAATGCCTACCAAGGCCAGAAGAGGGTATCGGTTCCCTGGAACTGGTGCCAGCAGATGCTTGTGAGTCACCGTGTGGGTGCTGAGAAACAAACAAGGGTCCTTTGCAAGAGCAGCCAGTGTTCTCTCCCACTGAGCATCTTTCCAGCCCTGGTTGGATGTCTGAGCAGGGATTTGAGTGGGTGATTTCCTTTGGGGTCAGGTGTTGCTCTCATTAGAGTGTGTTGTCAGGAGAGGCCGTGTGACAGTGTGTCTGACTGACTTGGGGAAGGTTTGATAGGGCAGGAGTCTGGGCTGGCAGACCCAAGGGCCCGTGTTCCCACTGCAGGGTCCTAAGGAGAGGGCTTGGCGTGTTTGGTGGTTGGTGGAGGCAGCACGGATGGTGGGAAAGACAAGTCTAGGCTGAGAAGCCCTGTTGGGACATACTGTGTGACCTTGTCCCCATGAAGAACTGTGAGCCAATGGGATAGAAGCTGTAGGGAGCCAGAGCCATGTGGGAGGGACCTGGTGACATTGCACACATGGCTGGCCCCCCACTGTGTGCTGCCTTCTCTTTGACTTCCTGGGGCATGCGTCTCCTGTACGATCATCGATTCTTTTCCAATTAAGCTATAAGCTTTTTATGTGAGAATATGTCACCTATTTGTCTCATCTTGGGTCTCTGTCCTCTGGGGGCTGGCTGCTCTAGAAATGTTCAGAAATAACCCAGAGATGCGATTTCTCCAAATCTCAGTTTTATTTTCTTCCATGCTCTTCTTGCTGCCTGGGTCAGCTTCCTCTTTCTGAATGTTGACTGTTTAGGATGTTCAGGCTTAAAGGGGTCTGAGAGGCCAGGGCTCTTCCTGTGGCTCATGCATTTTGTGCCAGCTGATGCCTGCTGTCTGGTAGTGTTTCACGTGAAGTAGAGAGCTCGCTGATGGGCAGCTGTCTATGGCAGCCAAGCGGGCACCCCCCCTCTGCCATTGATGGGACAATGGGGTTGTAATTCGGGTACCTCTGTCTTCCTGATTTAGCTCATGTGGATAGGTGTCCAGAGAGAGAGAGATGGAAGCATAGGCCCATCAGACCCAGAGAGGACGAGTACGTTCTCGCTTCCCTGGGTCTCTGTCTCTGCCCCTCCCTCATGCACTGCCATCCCTTTCCCTTGTTCAGTGAGGAAACCAGAATAAGGTCTGGTGTTTGACAATTGCAGCCATACTCTGATGGGGGAGGTCCTTCTGTGTATGTCTTTGTCTTGTTGGTTGATAAATAAAGCACTGTTGGCCAATAGGGAAGCAAGTTAGGCAGGACTAGGAAAGGAGGATTCTGGGAAATGTAGGAAAGAGAGGGGTCGCCATGTGATCCTAGGGAAGAGAGGACACATAAGGCCGGTGTCCTCAGTAAAATAAGTCCTTATATAAATATATAGATTAGTAGTTATGGTTGATAATTAAGACTGAGCTAGCAAATAAGAAATCCTAGTCATTGGCCAGCAACATTGTAACTAATGTAAGACTCTGTGTGTTATTTGGGGGCCCTAAAGCCGCAGCAGAAAGAGTTATCATTACAATACTCATTAGCTAGCTCATTTGCCTTGTCTGACGTTTTCTGGTTTGGCTGAGTTGCCACCTGGCTGGCCGAAGCACCTGTCCCCTTCCCTCTCATCTTTTCTAAGAGCTGTGTTCTCTTCCCTGTGACTCTGACTTTCCCAGCAGCATCTGGGATGGGCTTCCCTGCCCAACTGTTTCTAACTAATCATTGTGTCTCACTCACTCCATGCAGAGGAGCTAAAAACTCTTTCAATGAGCCGTGTCCAGTGGTGTTACCACCCCCCCTTTTTTTTTACTGGAATGCAATGACACACAGAACAAGGAATGTGAATGGGGAGCAACCCAAACATTGACCTTCCAGGGCATTTGAGGGAAGGATTTAGAGGGCTCCCACCTGGTTCCGCCCTGGTAATAGACAAGCTTGCTTGTATTTCTGTCTTACCTGGCACAGGGAGATGGTAGCATCATCTTCAGGAGTGTGTGAAGGTGGAATAAGACTCAAGTCTCCAGTGATTGTCACACCTCCTGGGGATGTGAGCGCAGTGGTTGGAGCCATCTGAGGCAGTATTTTTCTAGCATTCAGATTTTAAGGTTTAATTTGAAAATAGATAGTCTAAGTTGCCTTGTTTTCCCTGGGATACCATGGTTATTCGTAAGACTCAAAAATACTCCCTTGTCCGTGGAGCCTGGAAGAGAATTCCGAGAGGACTTCTGTGAAGTTCCTGATTGGTGTACAGAGCACTGTATATCTGGCCCTGGGTGCCTGCTTCTTCACTTCAGCCCAGCGCTCTTGTGAGAGTCTGTCCCATCATCCTCCTGTGGCACCGGTTGTCCCAAGGCCTCATCTGTCCCCCCAGGAACAGTCCCTGAGGCTGTGCCTCTTCCAATGCTACCAGAAGCCTGGGGTTGTGCTTTTGTATGCCAACATGTGTAAAAGACGCTACAGAATATTTAATAAGGTCAGCTATAATACATGTTTGAAAACTGTATAAATTGAGTTAGGAAAACAGCTTTGATTGCATGAGTAATATTTAAAGTGGCTGCTTAAAATACAGTAACTTTCCAGTCAATAATAGAAAACCTTCTGAGCTCTGGAGAGAGTTTTAAAGCAAGATCCAGTGGCTCTTGCCTGTCGCAGTGAAAGTTTTCATTAAACAGATGATTCATACTACGCGAGCGGAATGTTAACATGAATCATGGGAAAGTCTCAGGCTCTGTCTGATTTATGAATGGATTAGGAGGTAGGTTTCTCGGCAATCACTTTCCTTCACAGGAGGATTTTGATTTACGGAGACCCTCAAAGGGTTTTTTCACCCCTCCTATTGTTGTTTGTTCTAAGGTGACATCTCAGGATCTTTTATTTAAGGAGGGAATTTCCTGAGAAGAGGGCCACTCGCTGGTGTCAGTTCCCAAGTACGTTGTAGATTTTTTTTTCTCAAGCTTGTCTCCCTTAGAAAGGTCCATGGTGTTGGAACTCTCCTCTTGTAGGTGGATATGTAGGTGTGTCTGCAACTCCCGGGCCTTGGCAAAGGGCTGGATGAAACCAAAATTAACTCAAGGGGCCCAAATCCTCTGACATCGACAAAGGAGATGGCTTGACCCCCCATCTTCTCAGCTGCATCGCACTGCCCTCAGAAGGGTTCTCTCGGACTTGGCCTGAGGACCACAGCCGGAGAGGAGTGGTCTACTCAGCAAAGGAAGTTCCATGAAGCAGGTGTTCTCTCCGTGATTCCCTCAAGCTTGGTTGGTGTCCTCAGACAGAATGACATGACACCTGCTTTGTCCTCTGTGGAGCTCACCTCCTATCTAACATCCAGGCTGGCAGGTGATGAGGACAGGGTTCCTGCAGCACCAGAGAGAAGTTTGCATGCACCTAGCCCCTCATCTGAACAGTTCCTCATACCAGCCCTGTTACGGACAAAAAGACTCGAGGCTGCACAAGCAGCAGTGGGTGCTGGAGCCGTGCATTGGAGCCGTGCATTGGAGCCGTGCATTGGAGCCGTGCATTGGAGCCTTGCATTGGAGCTGTGCATTGGAGCCATGCATTGGAGCCATGCATCGGAGCCATGCATCAGAGCCATGCATTGGAGCCATGCATTGGAGCATTGGGGCCATGCTTTGCCCCTTAAATTCTGCTTGCCCACAGGTATGAAAAGGTGACTAACGCCCTGTGCTCTCCGGCATGTGCACTAGGAATTGGGCATAACAGCTCAATAGCAGAAGGCCCAGGGCAGCAAATGTCAGATCACCAATGTGTTTCTGTTAGAGCGAGATGAGCAGGCTTCAGTGAGAAGACATATGTACTTGTACATACATACATACATACATACATACATACATACATACATACATACGTACATTTAATGCAGAGTAGGGCAATGCTATGATGGAAGAAGTGAGGAGTGCTTTCAATCTTGCTCTGCAAGTTTTAATATGGGTGGAAAATTCTCTCTCTCTGTGTGTGTGTCTCTCTCTCTGTTTCCCTCTGAGTGTGTGTGTGTGTATGTGTGTGTGTGTGTGTGTGTGTGTGTGTGTGTGTGTGTGTGTGTGTGAAGAGAGAGAGAGAGAGAGAGAGAGAGAGAGAGAGAGAGAGAGAGAGAGAATGAGTGATTGAGGCAGGCATACGATGGACTCTGAACTATTGGTGTTTACACATCCTGAAGTATTCAGGGTGGGTTTTTGTTGTTGTTGGTCATATCTGTCCATCCGTCCGTCCATCCATCCACCCATCCATTTATTTTCATTCTATAGACATAAATGAGCATCTACCTTACATCAAATCTTGTGGAAAGTACTAAGACTGACTCATATATAAAAGCTCTTTCCAATTTCAGGGAAGTCATTGTCTTGTCTACAGAACATCTTTGAGCTAATGTCCTGTTTGCAAATGTAGGTGGAGACACTCACCTCTCAGCCTTGACATGAGGACAAAAGCTGTATAATTCACTGTGGCCTGTGATGTGCCAGTGCTGTAGGTACCAGGTATGCCTTTTCTCTTCCACACTGTGACTTTAGCTCTGGAGGTGCTGAAACAGCCACGGGTGTGCAGCGGTTAGCTGGCCCTTAGGGAAATGGCCTGCGAATCCTGGTGTTTAATTACTCTGTTCCTCTAGTTAGCTGTCTAAGGCCCTGAAAGGCCTGTGGAGGGGAACAGGTGGAAGGCGGGCTGGGTGTCCATTCCTCCACTGGAGTGAATATGATTGGAGCTTATTTACAGTCCCAAGTCAAAGGGAAGCTGCTTGGGGAAATAAATGGGCCTCTGGAGCTTTTGGCTCCTGGCTGGAGGTGGGGTTGCAGGGGCCCAGGCATCCTAGGTTGTGCTGAGATCCCCACATCTCCCAGCTTTCTGTACTGCCATCCATGCCTGCCTCTCTCAGAACAAGACTCTCCTCTCTCTAAAGATGAGAGTCTGTATGTACCTCCAGACTCTCCTCTGTGCTAGCCTAACCCAGCCCGATTCTGCAAGACAGCTGCGTGGTACTTCCAGCAATTGCTGGTTGTAATATAAGTCCCAGTTTTTCTGCTGCCTTGGGTAATTTCAGAACATCTCCATTTGTAGTTACCTCTTTGCCCGTTTCTTGGTGCCCATGCTGTCTGCTGCTTTAGCTATTACCGTGAATGTAACAAATATGTTCCCTGCTCTGCCTTCACTGTCATCTGCCAGCCCTGGGGAAACAGTTCTTCCTAACCTTAGTAGACAGGCATGGGTTAGACTTGGAGAAAGTTGGCCATTTACTCAGGGCCTGGCAGAGCTGGGATTTCACCCCAGGTGCCCCTAAACTGGGACTTAGAATGGCACATGTCTAGGAGGGGCTTTTCATGACACAGTTTATCCCTTGGCTCCTGTACTCAGGACCGACAATGTGTAAATCAATATTTACAGAGGCTCTGAGTAAGCTCCCTGCCTAGCAATATCCTTGTGTAGAGTGCTCAATCCCTTTGTAAAGAAATCTTTGCCCTTGATGGGCTGTGGGCTGTGGGCTTCCACTGAGCAGAGGATGTTGGCTACCTTTGGGCTAAGGTATGCCTTCCTGACACTGTGAGCTCTAAGGACAGGGCCTGGCTGCTCTTCGCTGCAGCCTATCCTCAGCCTGATGCTGGTGCTTGGACATACTCAGTATGTGTTCAGCTGGTAGGGAAGGAATCTCTTGCCCTGTGGGGCAATTAAACTTATGGTAGAATGCAGCTGCTTTGGAGCCAAACAGACTGGGACTTGAATTGAACTTTGCTACTTTTCGGACAAAGGGTCCTGGGCCTATGACAGGCTCCCCGAGTGTCCAAACCAGACTCAAGGGTTGCTAGAATGAGAGATTACGCAGATCACTGCTCATGTGAAGCCAGAGAATGGCAAACTGTAGCTGTCAGGCCAAGTCTAACCCACTGGCTGCTTTTATATGTATGGCAGTCCTATTCTGTTGTTAGTGGTTGCATTTCTGCTCTAATAGCACACTTCAGCTACAGCAGAGACCATATGGCTCGAAAAGCCAAGATATCCACTTCCTGTCCTTTTACAGCGAAAGGTTGCCACCTGCTGTGTTAAGCCCTGAAGAAATAGCAGGTACGGTTGTCATCACAATTATTGTCACTACTTATAAGTTCCACCCTTCTACTTGATGAATAAGTCAGCTCTAGAGTCAGGGCCTTCTATGCTTGGAATCTTGGGAGGGACTTTTCAAGCATCTGGTTTATGAGTTAAAAGCGATGTCTCGACCACATGCTTGAGGGAATAAACGGCTATTTTGGCTCATAGTTCCAGGGCATTTCAGGCCACCATGGAAACCGTAGAGGTGAGAGTGAGTTAGTTAGCAGGGGCATCAGGTTGTGGCTGTCACATGGCAGATGGACCAGGAAGCAGATGGTACAGAAGCAAGTGCATCCTTTAAGACCCTCTTCTAGTGATCCACTTCCTCCAGCCAGGTCTTGCCTCCTAAAGGTGCCACAACCTTTGAAATGAGTGTTCTCACCATGAACCTGAGGAGACATTTCAACCATAGCCCATGCTGACCACCCCTCAGTTCCTGGTCTTTGTGGGTGTAAAGCTCTGGTGGAATTTCTTCTTCGTCTTTTGCTTCTGGTCTCTTGGTGCCTCCAGGTGTGAGCTCTGTCTTTTAAGATGGGACCTGCCTCTCTTCCACATCTGAAAAGGCAGGGATGAAAGTGGCGCTGGCTTTAATGTCATCCAGCTAAAGAGAAAACTGAGTTTTCTTCGTGCCTGTGGGGCGTGTGAGGTGGCTTCTGAATTCAGGGACCATGGGCCCCTCATAGCACTGGCTGCTTCCCTGGTTCTCTCAGCCCTGCTTCGGAGAGGTTTTAAAAAGACATTTTTCCTTACCAATTTTCTTTACAGAAATGTAACCTCATTTTTGGATTATAAATGTGATACATACAATTTGTGGAAACATGGAAAAGGAATAAAACGGCAACAATTAGTCCAAATCTCAGCGCCCGAGATGATCCCTAAAAGCATTCCAGCTCACTTCCTTCTGGATTCCTGGGCATGTGCAAATGTTTACAGAAGTGGACTCACATTGTTTCTGTATTTCTATCACCACATTGCTGCTTATATCTCATAACCATTGCTCCCAGCATCCCATGTTCTTCACAACCTGAATTTTTGTCTGTGGCCTATGCATGTTCACCCACCCGTCCACATATCCTCAGCCCCCCGCCCCATATTTAGTGCTTCTTACACCCCAAACCCTGTGCTGGGTGCCAGGCATACGGTGGTGAGCACACTGGTGTCATCTGTCCTTTCAGAGTCCAGAGTCTGACAGGGCTTTAGGAGAGATGACATCCACTCTCCAGCGAGGTTCTCTTCATGACCCACAGATGGCTACAGTCTGACTGTGTCCACAGGGTAGAAAGAGGACACTGTTATTTCTTCCTCTTCCTAAAATTGGTAAAAAGAACAGGTTGTATTCTCACAACCTCATCTGAACCTAGTTACCTTCCAAAGGCTTTTCCTCCAAATCCCATCCCACTGAGGTCAGGGTTCTTCCTCACAAGGAAGGCTATGAGGAGGAAGGGACACAGATGTTCAGTCCATAACAAGCACCACATACACTTGAAGTGGTGATGCTAAGATGGCTTTCCTCCAGCAAATAACCTCTCTTGGAGGTCCCTCCTAGGAGGAAGTTTGAGGAACCCTGACTGGTTTGAAGAACCCTTTGGGGGAATGGTAGAACATCTCTGGAGCGTCAAAATAGAATAATGGTGTTTCACTTACTTTTGGTTGCTGTGATAAAATTCCGTGACCAAAAGCAACTTCAAGAAGAAAAGACTTTTTTAGTTCCAGAGTATGAGTCCATAATGGCAGGAAAGGCATAGCTTGCTGGCAGGAGCAGGGAGCTAGATGGCCGTACTTTGTCTGAGCACAGGAATCACAGAGAAAGAGAACAGGAAGTGGGGAGTGTTTACAAGCCTTTACATCACAGCCCAGTGACATACTTTCTTTAGCAAGGCTAAAGGTTCTGCAATTTCCCAAACAGTGCCGTCTACCAGAGACCAAGAACTGAAACTCATGTGCCCATAGGAGACACTTCCTATTCCTCCTACCACAGGAAGGGAATGGGTAGCTACCATCATCGGCAGAACTACGGATACTGTTGTGCAGTGCCATTATCTCCCCTGTCTTCCTAGGACGAGGCCCCTCAGGCATAAAGCAATGCACTGCAGAGATGAACGTGGGCAGACTCCCTGGGCAATGGTGAGTTTATTTTTGAAACAGGAAGCAGTTGTCTCCATGGAGAGCCCCCTCGCTGGACCAAGTCTCAGGAGAGGTGTGGTTGAGACACTCTTTTGTTCTGTAAGTTCAGCAGTGTTACAGTGAAAGCATGGCTCCTGTCTGCCTCTGGAACACTTTGCCAGTGGTTCCCGGTCACGTGGGGTCAGAGGCTATTGGATAGACACGGAAAGTGTTGCATGCCTCATGAGGTGGGGCAGCACGGCATGCTAGTCAGAGTGAACTCAGGCCCACTGGTCGTCTCCCAGCATCTGAGAACACAGATTTATTTATCTTTTACTATCATTTATCTTTTACTATCACCTGTGGCTTCTTTTATGTACCCTTCCAAGAAACACTGTTCTGGGAAGACAGAACATCCAACAGAGTGATCACACATTGAGTCTTGCACATTTACAGTTGACAGAGATATGTGACTGCAGAGTTCTGTGTCCAATTAGCTCATGGGATGTCAGCGACTGGATTGGAAGAAGGTCTCTTTTGTTTGTTGAATGCCCACTAGACAGAATTGTGTAGGGACAGATTTGTGGGGACTCGGGAATACACGTGTCTGTGAAATTGCTGTGTGGGTCACAGCCTCCTCCCAGCAGGGGACAGACAGCTGCAAAATTATTCGAGAAGGTCCAGGGCTATATCATGTACTACACAACAGAGGAAAAATATCTGATTCAGAAAATATGTAGTATCGCTTTTTATCTTTATGTAACTTGGGTTAGCATATAAAAGCACCAACTGCATTTGCTCCTTTGTATGAACTGCAGTGCTTTATTAAAGAAAATGGCCTTGCAAGCAAGGCTGCAACTATAATAAGATTTGCATCTCCTCACCTTCCTCTGTGAAATGTGGGAATTATCACTACCCTGTAGGGTCTGCTGTTAGGGTTCAATTAGAGAGCATATGTCTTTAACCTACTGCCTGCTATGTAGTAGGCATTCAATAAGTGGTAGCTGTTATTTTTATTGATATAATAGCTAATTTTGATATGGGGTTCAAAGTGTCTTGCATGTATTAACTCTCTTAATTGATTTCACATCCTCTGGACTTTGGTAGTTTGCTCTTTAATCAGTGGTGGAGCTGTGGATGAGAGTGCATGCTTGTGCCTTGTTCATTATCTGGGGGCAGCCGTTGTCTCCGTGGTGAACAGCGAAGCATCTTATAACTGGATGAGAGCATCATCCAAATGGAACCTCCATTCTCATCCCTAGAGGGACATTGCTGTAAAGTGACTTAAAGTTTCGTTCTTCAGAGGGTCCTTTGCCCCAGTTAGAGGGAAAGTTCTTATTTCATGTAGACACGATTGCTCAAATGATGGCTACCAATGTAGGTCTTAAACCACAGGCTCCCTGGTGGGCTTGGTTTATTTAGACCTCCTTTGAGGCTAACTGGCTGTGAGAGACAATTTTTAGCCTTCATCCCAGAAACGATGCCTTAAGAACTGGTCCTCTGTTCCACACCAAAGTCTTTGTGATGAGTTTATACTTTCTAAACTATCCAAAAGCAGCTATTAGAGTTCAGGGCACCAGGATTTTTTTTTTTATTTGATCTTGCAAGTTTTGAAAGTTTGTCCAGGAGGCATAAAAAAGCCCTTCAAAGTTTCTAGCGTTTAATCTGTTTGAACAGGAGTCTCAGAAAAGGTTTAGCCAAGGAATTTCAGACTCTGAGATAAACAGTTCATCAGAAAACCAACAGATGTTGCTTCTTAAACATACAACCACCCGGAGCGTCCAAGTTTTGCAAGAAGCATCTGAATAAGCCTTGGATGGTTTAATTTCTGATCATGGGTTGTGGAACATTAATGTTTTCTGGGAGGAGATTATTGAGGAGCAGACTGTCTGTCTGTCTGTCTGTCTGTCTGTCTGTCTGTCTGTCTGTCTGTCCGTCCGTCTGTCTGTCCGTCTGTCTACCCACATTTGTGGTGTGAAAGTATCAAGCGTTGAATAGATGGTACAGATGACCATGCGGTCATGTGTCAGTGTTGTGCCACTGGCATTCATAAGGCAGGTCTGTAGGACAATTGATGGTCATGGGAGAGTGACTGGCCTTACACAGCCATTGACCAGTGATCTCTCTCATGGACACAGCACACGGCTGCACAGCTTGTTTCTCTTCCTTAACATGTGAACTGAATTGGGTCACCTTCTGGTTTGGGGCATCTGGAGTGATATCCTGAGAGTCTGGGATGACAGGTTCAGTCTTTGGGAAGGAGACGGGGTTTCAGGTGTCCTTCTCAGAGGCTACGGTTCTTTTCTTTTTTTCTTCTTCATATTTGCACCTCCATATGAAATGAATCCAGCAATGATTTCCTGGTTCCAGGAAGATCTATAAGATTTAAGTGGAGTGGTACCTCAAGGTAATGGTACTGTATTCTGTTGGAAGTTGGAATATTAACAGAGAAAAGAGAGGCTGCTGTAAGTGTTCCAATTATCCTATTAGGAGAGAATAAGAAAAATTCCATTTCCGTCTAGCTTCACAAAGATTGTGTGACCTACATTAGTCACGGGTGAAGTAGAGCCACACTGACCTCCTTAAAGGAAATGAATGGTGTGTGATCAGCCTGTCCTAGCCATGCATGCTGAGCTGTCTCATGCCCTAGAGCTGTGTGGTTGTCCTGTGTGTGGGGCTCCCATGTGTGTGTCTTACATGGCTCCTGTGTGTGTGGGTTTTACATGGCTCTTGTGTGTGTGTGTGTGTGTGTGTGTGTGTGTTTTACATGGCTTCTCTCTGTGTGTTTTACATGGCTCCTGTGTGCATGTGTTTTAAGTGGCTCCTGTATGTGTGCATGTTTTACATGGCTCCAGTGTGTGTGTGTGTGTGTGTGTGTGTGTGTGTGTGTTTTATATGGCTTCTCTCTCTGTGTGTGTTTTACATGGCTCCTGTGTGTGTGTCTTACATGGCTCCTGTGTGCATGTGTTTTAAGTGGCTCCTGCATGTGTGCATGTTTTACATGGCTCCAGTGTGTGTGTGTGTGTGTGTGTGTGTGTGTGTGTGTGTGTGTTTTATATGGCTTCTCTGTGTGCATGTGTCTTACATGGCTCCTGCATGTGTGCCTGTTTTACATGGCTAGGGCCTCTGGACACCTTTGTTCTTTTCTCCCTCTTTCTCCTCAGCAGATCCCCATTCTTCCTCCATGACCCCTCGACACCCTTTCTCTGTGCAGCCCATTTTAAGTCTCTCATTCTACAGGTAGAGATGATTCTATTAACTTACTTTCTGCCGTTGTGATAAACACCACGATCAAAAGCAACTTGGAGAGGAAGAGGGTTTATTTCATCTTACAGTTTTGTCCGTCACTGAACGAAGTCAGGACGGGAACTCGAGAAACTGGAAGGCAGGAACTGGGAGACAGGAACTGAAGCAGAAGCCACGGAGAAGTGCTGCCTCTGTTGGTTTTCATGGCTTGCCCAGCTGGCTTTCTTACACAGCCCAGGGCAACCTATCCAGAGGTGGCACTGCCCACAGCGGGCTGGGCCCTCCCACATCAGTCATCAATAAGGACAACAAATACTTCACAGACCAATCTAATGGAGGACTTTTCTCAATCGAGGTTCCCTCTTTCTGGATGACTCTAGCCAGTGTCAAGTTGACAAAACCAAAACAAAACACACTGATACAATTGATCCCTCATCAGCTGGCACATAAGATTGTCACTATTGATGACTGTGCATTCCTTTGTATCCCCATTGGTGAGACACAAACTGGCTCTGGTTCTCCTCCCCTGAAGTGCTCTGGAAGCTACTACTGAAAGAATTGTCCCTGTTGTCTTCCTAACCCTAACCCTAACCCTAACCCCAACCCCAACCCCAACCCCAACCCCAACCCCAACCCAAGAAGCAACAGGGACAATTCATTCAGTAGTAGCTTCTTAAGGGAGTGTGTTTCCATGTCCTCCCCCAGCCAGCAGGATGATAATTATAGATTAGATGTTTGGTTATGATAGCTGAATGGTGGACAGGCTTATCACAGCAACTTCAGGGTATGTTTTCTTTGGGTGCCAGAGGCGGTGAACAGTTGTCTTGTTCCAGCACTGACTTTATTCTCTGTTCAGGGGAGCTTCCATCTGGGCAAGTTGAGATCGGCTCTTTGTGTGGACTTCAGCGACGTGAGACAGAGACAGATAGAGAGATGATGGACAGACAGACAGAGCGAGCAGGAGCATGGTAGGAGGTGTGGGTAGGCAGCCTTAGGCGAGGCTTCGTGGTCTGGGTAGACATTCTGTGGTTAGTGTGGACTATGGCTGCTGTACAGGGGGAGATTGGCCTGAGATGGGATCTGGGGCAGAGACAGGCAGTGGGAGGATGGGTCCCCACACAACTCTAAAGTGTTTTCAGTTGGAGGTGCATGAAATCCATCTGCCACAATTCATAGCCAAAAAGATGGCAGCAACAACAGAAGTGATGCTCTTTGCCACTGATGAGACCCTGGGCAGACGTCCATCCGTTCGCTTTTAAATTTCCCACCAATTCCCATAAATGTCCAGATGGCAATTTGCAAGTGAATAATTTATAACAACATCTTATGCATTATGCAGTAGAAATTTAAATTATAAATTGACCTCACTTGGCACTTCACCTTAGTTAATAAGTGGACTTTGTGGTGTTTGCCTTGATCTGCTAAATTAGTGTTGAGTTGGGGTTCATCAAAGAGAAACAGAATGGTTGGCCTGATGCCACCTACTGTGGAGATGGTACACATGATGTCCCAAAGCTGGGGTGGCTTGAAACCACTTTCTGAAGGTGATCCCAGGACAGAGCCAGTGCAGACACCCTGGACACTCTCTGAGGTCCCGAGGAAGGCATGAGAGAGGTTAGGAACTTCAATAGATCTGAGTTTTCCCTCCTGTCTGTGGCTCCCAGGAGACCCAGGCTCCACTCATAGCAGGATGGGTCCCAGGTAAGTAAGTCCCTAAGGCTATGGTCCATTGTGTTCAGCAGCTGCTGTATTGGATTTCAGGGACCAATCTTGACTCCACAAAGGAAGTGGGCGGGACCCTCCTTCTATGTAAGCTCCGACCTGAGACAGGGAAGAAAAAGGTTGGGGTGCTGAGGGCATTGAAAGCTGGCAGATGAAGGTTTCATGGGGCTCAGGAAAGTCCCCACTGCTTATAGGGACAATGAGCAGTTGGTCTTTAAGGCATCCTAGGGACAGCATGGCTTTAGAAATCAGTGTCATGTCTGGCTCCATGGGAGGCCCTCTTCCTGACTGGCTCTCCGTAACAGCTGTTGGAGGTGGTTTCGCCCTCTTCTCTCATTTTATCAAACTTCTACCCACCAGGGATATGATGTGTATCAAGTAAGACCTGAAAGAAGGCCATTTAGCTGATACAGTATTGATTGAGTGCTGTATCGAGGTCAGATTCTCTCCTAGATGCTATGATGCAGCTGGGAGCAAGAAGATGGTGTCTGCCTTTTAGGAATATTATGTTCTTGTGGGCAAAATAAAATCAATCTCTTCACAGAAAAGTGTCTCACCTATGAGCCAATACTGAGGCACCCTCACTTAAACCTTCTGCTGTGTGGATCAGCTAGATGGCCAGTTTATCAGAGACTGCTCGACCAGCCTACCTCGCCTTAGACTCTGCTCATAGAACTAGATAGAAATGGACCATGGGGAGTGCAGAGCTGGGGTTGGGTGGGGGTGTTGAGCACAGAGTGACGTGGGGCAAGACATGTCTCTGGTAGGACCTGATGGTGATTTGGAGACTCCAGAGGAAAGGCAAAAGCATTCATTTCCTCCCGGGGAACCACAAGGAAGCCAGGTGGGAAGTTAGACTCCAGGTACCCTCGAGGACTCTGGGAGGATGTCCAAAGGCCAGAAACCCTTACTGGATGTTCTGGAACGCCTGCCTGCTGTATCTGCTTCCTTCTCACGGGAGTCCTCTGCATTTGTTTCTGCCAGTCTTTTTCTCTGACTTGACAGACTTGACTTCGTAAATCCAGAATGTCATAGACATTTGCTGCGCAAATTCCAAAAAGCTTTTAGAAAAACCTGGTACTTCTTGATTCACAAATGAAGAAGGTAACTGTACAAAGAGCAAAAAAGAATATGAAGGGTGTCCCTGCAGGGCCGCTCTATCCCCCTACCATCTCCCATGCCTGTCTCACTAACATTTACAAGAAGCCGCGCCCTTTGCTTGGCTTCCAAGGGTCTCAGCGTGTGGCTCTGGCTGCCTTTTCATTTTCAATAGCTTCTGACCCTTCCCCTCTTCCTACTCTCGCTCCTCCTGGCTTTCTCCGCCATGCCCCTCTCTGCTCTTGCCTCGTGGTGAGCTCACACACCAGCTCTGCCAGGCCCCCTTAGCTCTGCTAACACACCTGGACTTGTCACTCCTGCACTTGCAAACAGTGAGGAATTTAGGAAATTCCTGATGAATCTTATGTTCAAAAATGGACACCTGAGGTAGTTATCACATTACAACTCTCATGAGCTCATTATCTACTAAATAGTTGGCTGTATTAGGTGCTTAAAGAATATTTGATGAAGAGTAACTGAGGAAAAGCTTTAGTCTATTAAAATATTTTCTGGCAGAATAACAACAGTAGCTGTCCTGGGTTGGGCCCTGTGGTGGGCCAGCTCTCATTCTAGATGTTTCTCCTAAATTTTCTTGATTCTTCTGGACACCCTGCATGAGTGGATTTTGCTACTAAGGACGAGAGACGGCACAGAGCAGTGAGGAGGCTTGCCCCACACCACACAGACATGAGTCACAGAAGACTTGAATCCTGTCCTGGCTGACTTCAGACACCTGTCCATGTGGCATCCATCTTTTCCCAGGCCTCATTCAAGGAAGCTTCTCCTTCAGGTTCTCAGCTTTGCTTTGCAGCGAAGGCCAGTCAGAGGCTGTGTTATGAAGGGGGTTGTCTGTATCTCTCTTTAATTGTGGTAAGCCAGTCAAAGATGAATTGGAAAGGAGATTGCCAGGGAAGAGTGGCCACTGAGGCGGATTCCCACCACCCACCAAAGCAGACAGGCCCATAGCAAGAGCTCGGCAAGTGTGCCAGGCCGTGGCCTCAGCCACTTACTCTATGCTAATAAAATGAAAGCACACCACAGCACTGGGCAGAAGGCATCTTCTGTGGGAAATACTGTCACATTGCCGACTCTGATGGCCTCCTAGAAAACCTCAAGCCTTCTCAGTCTATCTGAAGGAGAGAGGAACACAGGCAGCACCCAGCATTGTCTCTATGAAAGAACTTCTGAGTGGCATCCCCAAGCCCTTGCCAGTTGAATTTCTTGTCTGGTGAGCTGCCTTACTAAACATCCTGGCTTTCTGGCTCAACAAACCCATTGCCATGATAGTTTCACATTTGACGGCACAGGGCACACATATTGTGCAATGGGCGGGGGTGGGTAATTGGATACCTCCGAAACACACAAGAGGTCACCATGGCAGCAGGATCCTTTAAAACACTGTATGACTTACTTTCCTGCCACTGTGATGAAACACCATGATCAAATGACAACTTACAGAAGAGGTTATTTGGGCTTAAGATTCCCAAGGTCCTCATGGTGGGGGCAGCATGGTCGTAGACACCAGCTGCATTCAAGTGTCAGGAGAGAATGAGGAGTGAATATGCCCTTCATGTTCCATGTACTGGAAACTCAGGTCCCTTGAAAGATAACCAAGCTTTTGGAAATTGGGGCATAGAGGCAGGCACAGTGATCTTACACAGTGGCACCTCTACCCTCACTGTTATGAAGGGTGTGTGTGTGTGTTGTACTTTAAGTTTTTATTTGCCATCTTATTACCATTAACTTTTATGTATGGGGATTTGCCAGCGTATATGTCTATGTACTGAATGCTTTTCTCTGGAGGCCAAAAGAGGGCATTAGATCCCCCTAGGACTGGAGTTACAGACAGTTGTGAGCCACCATGTGGGTGCTGGGAACCTAACCCAGGTCCTGTGGGAGAGTAGCAGTGCTCTTACAGCTGAGTCGTTTCTCCAGGCCCTTGTTGCATGTTTCATGATGAGTTTTCCTGCTTTTTGAATGAAAAGATCCCACAGGTCTGTGCTGTACTGAGCTCCATAAATTCATTTTGCAACTAAAGCTTGCTTCTGCAACTAAAGGTTCCTTGTCTATATCCAACTAATGCTGTATGCTGGAAAACCTAATCCCCTGTATTTCGTAATGTGGATGGAAGTTTCTGTCCTGCCTGGTCCCATAGCTGTTTAGCCCCAAATAAAGACAAAGAGGCTGATATTAATTATAAACTGTTTGGCGGATGGCTCAGACTTCTTATTGGCTAGCTCTATCTTAATTATTAACCCTTTTCTATTAATCTGTGTATCTCTATGTGGCTAGGGCATCCTACCTTCCTGGTAGCTGTGTGACTCCATCTCCTACCTTTATCTAACTCTGTTTGGATTTCCCACCTGGCTAAGTCCTGCCTGTCCAGTGGCCAAAACAGCTTTATTCATCAACCAGTCAGAGAAACATATTCACAGCATATGTAAGGACCTCCCCAATTGAGTTTGTGAAACAAGATTTTTAGAATGACAATACAGCTGAGCTGATATGATTAGGGTAGGCCTTATAACCTAGTATTATTAGTTTGCTTTTCATGCGAAGGGGCATTTGGGCTCAGAGACAGGCATGTACTGATGGAAGACTATAAAGAGATGCCGCCGTGTGAAGACGGAGTCAGACATGGGGTAATGGACCCATAAGCCATGGGAGATGAAATTTGTCAGTTAGCCATGAAGAGTCCAATACAGAGGCACAGAACTGATTCTGCCTCACAGCTCACAGAAGAGCACTCCTACCAAGCCTTAAAGTTAGACTTGGAGCATCACAAACTTAGAGTCACTGCGTTTCTGTTGGCTACAATACCTGCCTTGTGGCTCCTTTGATATAGCAGCCCCCAGAAATGAAGATGCTCCCCTCTACCAGCTATGTTGCAAACTTTATCTCTCTCCACAGTCCTGCTTCCAGCAAATCACCCAGTGATCTCTCTCCCATTGCTAAAGCCTGAAGCCTGGATTCTAAGTCCTGAGAACTGGGCTGGCTTGATGTTGAGCATGCATAGCAGTGACTACGGAATAGAGGCTCCCAGGTATTGAGGGCCTTTTGGTCATTATAGGTATTTCTTTGAGGAGCTGCAGAGCTGGAATTAAAAAGAGATGCAGACCCAGACATCCTTTCTATCCATCCCATCCCTCTGTACTTGAGGCTTCCCGAGGGGAACTATTGATTTCTTCTTTCATCCATAGGGCAGGCATGTATTGAGAGTCATGTATGTAAATAAGGACTCCGAAGCCTGCCCGCATTTCCATTCTTCTGAGAGCTATTGATTCAGACTCTGGAGCGTTACCTGCAAGTTCTCTTTTCACTGGTTTCTTCTTATTGTGAGTGAGCCGCACCAGCGTGTTGAGGGGTACAATGTGGGCTTTGTAAAGCATCTTGCAAGTTTGGCAGAACTCTTTGGAAGGCCGAGGGTGCGGAGGGCCTGTTTTAGAGTTGTATCGATCTGAAGCAGGTTATTGAAGTTGTTGCAAATGCTTGCCTCCATTTTTCCCATTCACTGATCACGGGTCTGCGGAATTAAGAGTTAGGTTTCCAAAGAGCTGTCGGGCTGCTTTCTCTTGATGGAGAGTTAAGCGTGTCCCTGTACTTCTTCCTTTGCACTTGGCAACAGAGGGGCAATATAATTGTTGAAATTTTATCTCATATCGAAATGGCTTTAACACGTTTCCCATGCTTGGTCTATTCAAAATGTTTTTAAAATTAATTTGGGGGCAGACAAAGAAATTACTATTTGTGGAAATCCTAAGCAGGGCACAAAGACATCAAAGTCTGCTGTACTCAGAAAAAGTACATGCAAATCTTGTTAATAATTCATGGTTAGGTGCTGGCACTGTGGCCCCCGGGAACAAGTGAGTTTGTTTAGCTTTGGTAAAGGCACAGAATTGCTGATCTCACAAGTTCTGTTTTGGTCTTGCACTCGCTTTACAGACTTGATTTAGGCAAGTACCTGGTTGTAGAAACAATTACTTATGTGTGTCAGAAAGGCTTTATTTTTAAGGGACAAAGCTGGTTGTATGGATGTTGTTATTACATGCTATGGTCCTGATGGGACTTACCCGAACCTCCAGTTCCCTAGTGTTTATATGTATCCCTTCTCCTATTTATTCATTCTGTGCTGACTGAGGACCGACATCTTCTGGGTTGGACTTGGTGCTAGTGAGGCCTATGAACCAGCGGAAGCACAGCCTTGGCTTATCAAGCTCCAGTCTGTGTCCCCGGGTGTGGTCCACAGCCTAGCAGCTTCAGCTAGACCTGAGAGCTGGTTAGAGATGGGGCATCATGGTCCCCTCTGCTGGTCCCCTGAACCACCTGGAGTTTGTCAGGTTGACCAGGTGATTCCCACTCCTGGGCAGGAGGAAATTCACTCAGTGGGTGATCACAAGATGGCAAGACGCTCAAGTGTGGCACCTGGAGGGAAAGAGCTGCTCATAAATGATAAGAGTGGGAAGGGCACAGGGAAGACCGGCAAGGATGGACTGTTTCAGCTGAGACCGAAGGCAGACACTGGGTGCCCCCCCCCATGAGGTACTTGCTTAAACTCAGAGGTGGTATCCTATTAGAAGAACTTCAGATTGTGGCTTGAGCTCATGCTGGGCAGTAACATGGGACTCTGCGTAGGGTTTCTCATTCTCACATGGGAAGCTTGGGCTTTCCGCAGAAGGTTACGGAAGCTATGGAGGCCTTCAAACAGGCTTTGGATTGAGAACATAACCGGACTGTAAACAATCCCCAGCGCTAATATGGGAGGGGACATAATATGATTAATGCAGGGGACAGTGGAGGGCTGGTTAGGCTTCAATGACAGGTCTGGGTGAAGGCAGTGACACTAGGAAGGCCAGCAGGTGTATCTGAATGAGACCTGCTCAACAGGACAAACTGAAGGGACCTGGGATGGAAGGCTGGATGGAAAGGGCGGTGGAGGATGGCCAGCAGCGTCCTTTGACCCTTTCTGACTCTCCCTTCCTGGAGACGGTTCCAGAAGCCCTAGTCTGGGGGACTTGGGTGGTTCTCAGTTCACCTCTGCATCTGATCACCATCTTAGGGACAGATCTGTGCATGTACAGAGCCGAGCAGGCAGCTGGGCACACCATGCTAGCTTCGACCCCTTTTCAGGGGATGTTGACTTCCTTTGGCTGAAGAAGGTGAACCTGGGATAATCTGCTGGCAAAGCCATGTTTCTGCGTTTGATTCTCTTTGAGTGCTAATTCCTGTTTGTGTGGCGATTTGCAGTGTGGGTAGACTTTTCATACCCAGCATCTCACTTGTACTCCATCCAGCAGCTGCATGTGCCACTCTGGAAAAGGCCGTGCGTCCCTGGCTCGGTGGTAATCAAAGGCTGGTTATCTGCATCCGTCCCTCCTCTCCACTCTCACTTCCTGCTTTGGACTGGGGACTTGGAGCTGGAAGCAGGGCAGGAGTCAGGTGATGCAGATGAGTCAAATGTACTCTCTACCTTGGCACGTGCCACTCAGGAGCCTCGGAGACTCCAGGGGGAGGGGTGGGCAAGCTTCTGATGGTGTTGGTGCTCTGACTCTGTGCCACTGGCTCCCCGGGGCTGGGAGGAGCCCACAGAGTAGTATCCTTCCAGCCTTCAGTGCTCGCACTTTCCAGTCATCCCACTGTGCTCTAGGAGAGAAAGCTTGAGAGAGGGGGAAGGCTGGGCTCCCTTGAAATCGCGTGAGAGGCAGCCAGCAGAAAGGAAAGACTGGGATGCAGGGGCATGGATGAGAGTTTAAGTCCTGACTCTGCTACCTGGCAGTCTGTGTCATATAGACCCCGAGGCCGGATGGGACATGTGGAAGCTGGTTAGTGACATGCACCCCCAGCCTCAGAGGGCATCTGTGACACAATGCTGGTGAGGTTGTGTCTGTTGCACAGCAGTCCTCAGCCATCTTGTCACAGGTCAGGCTCCATCTGGGAGGCTGTGGTGTACAGAGAGCTTCTCGGCTGTCATGTATGGCAGCCTTAAACTGGAATTTGTTTATTCTTTTGGGTTTGGCTCCCCTGCCCCAGACTTGGTCTGGAATGAGGCCAAGTTGTTTCTTTCAGGGTCTACATTCTGCAATAGTTGGGTATGACCAGAGTTGCAGAGTCTCTTGGCTAGAGAGTAAGGCAGGTGTGTCACCTGTCTTCTAAGGATTATTATAGTGACTTTCCAGACTCTGGGCCTGTTTTTAAACTTTAGTTTGAGGAGTTATTTATTTTTTTATTTTATGTATATAGGTGTTTTGCCTGTTTGTATGTCTGTGCAACACATAACTGCAATGCCTGAAGAAGCCAGAAGAGGATGTCAGATCCCCTAGGACTGGAATTACAGACACTTGTGATCTGCCACGTGGGTCCTGGGAGTCAAACCCTGGTCCTCTGGAAGAACAGCCAGTGCTTTTAACTGCGGAACCATCTCTCTAGACATAGGGCCTGTGGTTTTGGCAAGCCCCAGGTGATTCTTGGGACAAAACAAGTTGGGTGTACTAGGCTGTAGGATCTAGGTCATGCCCCTCTGTGTGTAAGTCATGGGTGCAAAGACAGGGCATCGGGACCATACACAAAGGTAGGTAGTTGCACATTCTCCTTCTACTGCAAAACTTGTCTTGAAGGCAACTGGGAGTGGACACAGCAGTCACTTCCTTTGTTGATTGAGGCTATGGGACAGTGTGACTTTCATTCTTAGCTCTGAAGGCACTCGACTCTACAGTATTCAGCATGGATTCAGGAGTTGGAGGGGACTTTTTGTGAGTTGGCAGCCCCCAGTGTCTGGCATTTGCATTTCTGCTAAAAACTGTTTTATCCTGTGTTTATTCTGGTTGTGTATCAAAACAAACCCTGTATTTATTTAATTTGTTTCTGTGGGAAAGGAAAGCATGTGTGGTTCTTCCAGACTTTGCCTGGGAGAACTTTCTAGAAAGTTTTTGTTACCCAATTCAATAGTACCACTCACTGTCTGGTGGCAGCTTTTGGAGTTGCAAACTGATGTTGTTTGAAGAAATAACAAACATTTGCTTTGAAGTGGCCTGAGGGGGAGAGAGAGAGAGAGAGAGAGAGAGAGAGAGAGAGAGAGAGAGAGAGAGAGAGAGAGAAGCCCCAAACACCTCCTATCCCGAGGCAGGCCCTCAGCCTTGCCTCTGTGGGTGTTTGCAGAGTCCTGTGTGGGTGGCAGCTGTACTGTGCGGTGGCGTCTGACCTCCCACACCAGATGTCAGCACACTTCTGTCTCCTCATGTGTGACAATCAGAGTATCTCCAGACATTGCCAGCAATCCCCTGGAAGGCAAAGCCGTCCCCTTTAGAGCTGCTGTGCTAGAGTGTATTGTGAACTCCATTTCAGTGACAGCACGTGACACGGGGCACTGAGAGCAACGATGTGACAACTGTCTTTACAGAAGGTTATTTAAGGCAATGGTGCAATGACTTCTGACTTGGGAGTGACTGAGACAATCAGGTTTTATAAACATTGTTTTGATTTTTTAAAAATCTAGAGGAAGCTGTAATGGATGCACTGGCATTCACAGCTCCACCATGGACCTTCCTCAGGTAGACAACACAGCTGTAGACTGTTGGTCTGCAGGAGCCTCTGAGCATGTGTGGGGAAGGTGAGGGGGCAAGGTGGCTGGGGGTGGGGAGTGAGGGTGTGTGTAATGCCTTTTCTCTTAGAAACTCTTCAAAACAGGCAAATGCTACTTGCTTTTGTCATTCGGGGAAAGGGCTGTTAATTGCGTGGAATATGCTTCCACACAGAAAGTGCATATTCCAAAAAAGGTTGAGATGAGATTTGCTGTGGAAGAAAAGTCTCTCTGCTCAGGCAATCTTGTGTGTTTTCCAGCCTGGCTGCCTGAGTATTGCTGAGCCTTTCCGGTGGTGACTGCAGTTACCCTGCTGAGTCCCCAGCTTTGCTTCCCCAGCTGCAGTTAGCTTCAGTCATCCATGGCTGGAGGACATTAAGTGGAAAAAGCTTTTGAAGTTCATAGTTTTTAATTGTGTGCTTTTTTGAACAGTGTGATACAGTGTCTCACTGCTGTGCTTGGGGTAGAGGTCATCTCTCTGTCCAGGGTTGAGAAGGGCGATACAGTGTCTCACTGCTGTGCTTGGGATAGGGGTCATCTCTATGGCCAGTGTTTCCATGCTTCATACGCTGCCTGTTATTCACCTAGACGTCTTGCTTAAGACACCTTGTGGCCATTATATTATCCATGTGACCACATATAGTGAAGGGTGAGTATAGTACAGTAAGATACTCCCAGAGAGGCATGGAAGCAGAGAAGGAAGAAAAACAGACAGCCCACTTCCCTATAGCTTTCATTATAGGACATTGCCAGAGTTGCCTGCTTTGCTGTTAATTGCAATGATAATCTCCTAGTGTACACAGGCTGGAAGTTAGACTTTAGGTATGCATGTACAGAAAAAAGAAACGGTGTAGATGGTCCATGATGTTTGCTGTCTCCTGGGGGGCTTTGAATATGTCCTGTGAAGACTCATATCTAACTCTTCCACTAAGGGCAATTCCATCAGCATCCCCTTAGTGCTGTCTTGTGGCATCTCCTTTCTAAGCTTATGATGGGAGAAAGGTTCTCACTGGGAGACCCAGGAGTGGAGAGCCAGACTGTGAGGGCAAATGGGTATCATAACAGGGAATCATTTCTAAGGGTTATTTTATTTTTAATTATGTGTTTGTGTCCATGTGTGGGTGTGTGACGAGAGTGTGGGTGCCTACAGAACAAGATGTTGTCTGAGCCCCTTGGAGCTGGACTTCCAGGAGATATGAGCCACTGCACATGGGTGCTGGGAACTGAACTTGGGTCCTCTGCAAAGGTAGTATGTGCTGCTGACTGCTGAGCTGCCACCTCTTCAGGCCCCAGGGAATGGCTCTTGTTTTGTAAAGTAGGGTGCTGGGGCTGACCTCAACAAAAAGCCATGTTCTCAGGGCTTCCTGTCTGTTTGCAACAACCATCAGGTGAATTTTCCACTTCTGTTCAGGGTGAGACTCGGGCAAGAGGGGCAGAGCAGAAGATAGAGGAAATACTTTGTAGTTTTTAAGCAGTTTAATCTTCCTTCTCACCTCACCTTGTCTTCTAAAGACCTGCAGCCATGTCACCATGGACAATTGTCAGGGTATAGTCAACTCCCCTCAGTGACTAGTGCCCCTGAAACTTTCTGTGATATCCACAGGGTTGGGCAGACATCAGGGTATCCTTGTATTGGTTGGAGACCTGCTGAAAGCCTTCCACCAGCCCTTTGTAGGTACAGTTAGTATTAGTATGTTTTGGTGTCTATGAGTTCAGCACATTTCTGGAAATGCAATTTTGCAGGAAGAGAACTATCTCTGTCTGTCTGTCTGTCTATCTATCTATCTATCCACCCATTTAGCTCTCTATCCATCTATCTATATCTACACTGGATTCCCGAGAGGGACAGGAAGGAACAAAGAGTGGAATGAAGTGTCAGCAGGAGGAAAGGGCACAGAACTTGGAGATGAGAGAATCGATGATGCAGTCCAGTCCTACTAAGTGCCTGGTCCCCTGCTGCGTGTTTCCTTAGCCACAGGTTCTTTTCTGTGCATTTACCAGCACCTCCATCCCAATGGGCTCTCCTGTTGGAGCCTGGAACTCTAACCACAGTTCCCCACTTGAAGCACTCTGCGAAGACCCCATTCCCTTCTGGAAGCCTACTGCCTCTCATTCCTCATGACTGGTGCTTCCGCCTGCCAATATTCTATTGGATATGTACCTTCTTTGGTCCTGAATGGGTGAGGAGGAGGTCAGGAAATCCCCCGTTGGGATAACAGTTACTACCTCCTTTATTGGACAGGCTAGAGATTGGCTGGGCTAACAAATGAATTTTTTATATGTATTTTAAATTATGCATGGTGATCAATTCCACAGGGCGAGCTGATAGAAGTGCCCAGGCAAGGCACAGGTTTTAGTGTTGTAGCTATAAAATGCCTCTTAGATTTCTTCATTTGATTTTTCCTACGCAAAGAAATACTTGTTACAAAACTATTCATTATCACACTGGGAAAGAGGACATCCCTAGGTTGAGGGGATGCTATGCTTTGGATATTATGTCAACCTGAAGTGCTTTTGCAGAGAGCTTTCTGTGGGGCCTTGCCTCCCACAGTGCCTGTGTTTAAGTCTGCTTGGCGATGTGCACGATTGCAGGGGCGGGCAGCCCCATGTGCCTCGTCTGTGGGCCAGTCACTTAGGATGCTGCACAAGGCAAGGCCACAGAGAGCCCTTTAGTGGACAGTCTGGGGCAGTGCTTTAAAACCACTCACTCCCCTCTAGTTTGTCTGATAATCATTTTGTCTTCTTACTGGGGCACATCTGTGAAGTTGTTGCTCTGCGGCATGGCTTTTCTCCTGGGATTGGCTGTTGGTGAACAGGGAATTTTTGCAAACTTTGGTGGGTCCTGGCAGTGGACATGGGGAGGTGGAATCTCCACTCTCACCAGGAGGGCCCAGGATACAATTTCCTGTCTATCACCCTGTCTGGCACCCAGGAGCTCAGTGAAAAGCAATGGAACAAGGGGGTAAGAGCAGGTGATTTCTGTGTTTCTGGCGTCTCCGTAATCTTTAGCACACACATTCTGTGTCAGTAGGTGCAACCTCAAAAGCTAAAGAGTTGAAATGCTTCATTTTACTCCTTTCATAATCACACCTCCAGACTTAAGCTATGACCCACCCTCCTGCTGCCCGAGTCATCTCCCCCAGAAGCACCTTGATGCCCTTTGCTTGGGGAACCCCTGTTCCCCTGCTGGATGTTCTCCATCCTTAGGATGAGCAAAGGCCCTGGAAACAGATCTTACTGATTAGAGAGGAACCTGAACGTGTATCTGCCAGGCACCGTGAACACGCACTCACATTCCAAGGTAGAATTTCATCTTATTTCTGAGACCCACCTTGCATATGTATAGAAAATGGCTTGACATTGTCCCCCAGAAGGAGACCATAGCCTGGGTAGTGCAGGGAGTGTGAGCAGAGCCAGTTAAGAGCTCATGGGTGTGGTGTCGCATGTTAACTGGCAGAATTAAGGAGTGTCTGATGAGCAGGCATGAGTGAGGGAGGGGAAGGGTCCTCGTGAGATCTGAATTTCCATCACTGGTCCAGGGATCTGGAGTGTCACAAAGCCACTATGCACTTTAGCATCACAAGCCGTGTGCACTTCTGTACTTCAGTCCTTACCCGTGAGACTGCAGTGAAGGTCTGCTGCCTATCGATCTTCTTTATCTGGTAATTAATGAGGGGATTACCAATACAGAGTCAGGTAGAAATATAAGGGTATTTATTAGGGAAAAGCCTTACTTACAGAGTGACCTAGCCATCCGGCAGGGCGGGAATACGTACAGCAAGCCGATGATGAAAAGGAAGAAGGAGGGGCCTCCAGGTGCACACCCCTCACTCTTAAACCTTCCCTACCTCACCCTGACCATGTCCTGGCAGACGTGGTCAGGCATACCTGTAGCCAGCCCCTAGTAGGCGTGGTTACGGTGTCCCCTACAGGTAATGGATGTAACTCCTGACTGTGTCTCATGGGTGCAGGGCTAAGCACGCACAGAGGTAAAATGATTTGTGTTGGGATGGTCTCAGGAAGAGGTGAGGTCAGAGATCCAGCCTGATTGTGCTGAGTGGACAGATTGTGGCACAGACCACTACCCTACACTACCTCATGGTGAAGAACTACTTGGGCAAGCTGTGCACAGAGGCCAGGGGGGACTGTGCAGATGGCGAATGTCAGGTAATGCTTGCCTGAGCCTGTAGAGAAGAGGGCAGTTCACCTTGTTAGAATCTAAGATCAAGATTTCTTCTGGGACAACAGCTGGAGAAACTGTCTACCTTCTGTGTGTATTTTAAACAAGTATTTCTTTTCCTTTAAAGAAGTCAATAAAGAAGAATTTATGAGCAGCTTCACACTCTGCTCCAGCAAATGCCCCTTGTAAATGTCATGGTCTAGCCCACCTGGAAGGATGAGACAAACAGGAAGTCAGAAGCTGTCACACGCAGGGGCGCACTGCGCATTGTGCCTGAACTGGTCTCCGGGACAGGCTGCGCTCTCAGGCTTGGACAGTGCTATCTTCATATTAGGAGCACATGGCCCCCGGGTTCAGGCTCCACATCTGTCAGCCAAGGAACTTCTTCAGGGCGTCTGCTCCACAGACCGTATGAAACAAGGCTGCGCCTTCAAATCAGAATTACAGCTCCTTCAAAGTTCAACATGGACAGGTGTCTCTGCTCACACCGTCCCCCTCCAACCAGCCCCAAACATCTCAACCCACAGGCCAGACGACAAAATAATTTTCTCCAAAGACAGCCAGAAATGGGAGAGTTTAAAATGCAACCAAGAATTCACTAGGATGCTCCAGCTTCAATGTTAGGTCAATACAGGGGGCTTGGATACCATCAGGATGATAGCTCAGTACAGGAGGCACAGATAAAGCATCAGGACCAGATTCCCAGCCCTGGTCTTTAACCTCAGTTTGGGCATATTCAAGGGCACACTGTGTTCTCAGATGTGCCACCCACAGCAGCTCCATATGTCACATTTAGTAGAAAATGCCTTTTAGTTATGGGAACATTTAAAATAAATTTCCTTGGCTTTAATTGGATTATGCAGTCACAATAACCAGGAACATATAATGCTTTGGTTGGCATAGGTGTGACTCAGTGCTCCACCCTGGAGCTGGGGTGGCATCTAGCACAAAGCTAGGACCGAATGCAGTAGAAAATGGGTTCCCCAAAGAAACCCACAGGATGAGAGGTGCTGCTGATGGCCATGTTGGAGGACATGTTGGCTTTTTCAGCTCTGCTTTGGGCCTTGGTTGATGGAGAGTTCATATGTACATTTATCTCTGTATTCTTGGTGTTTGTGGTATTTGTGCCCTGGCCTTGTGCTTTCGTTGGTGTGACAGCATATCCTTAATAGAAGCACTGGTTATGGCTCCATCCATGATTTCAGTTTCTGCCACATGGTATTTGCTGTTCAACACTTTGATGTATATTCTCAGACTTGCCTTTGAATACCACCACCAGAGGCTGGCACTAGTTCAATCTAAAGACAGAGCAACACTCCGGAGGGGTGAGGGTGCCTCGAAGAGTCACATTGTTAGTGGAGGTCTGCTCTTGTGGCTAATTCTCTTACTGCCAAATCACTACCCCCATCCTGTGTGTGTTTATTAATATTTCTTGACAAACCAGAAGAAACAGTAAAGCTTATTTATATAGGAACATCAGAACATAATTCTGTTGCATTGTGTGTGTGTGTGTGTGTGTGTGTGTGTGTGTGTGTGTGTGTATTTAGTTTGTAGACACACTATTGTAAGAGTGAGAGATTGAAGTCTCTGGTCATACCGTGATTGGTCATCCAATTCTGGCTTTACTTGGCTGGTTGCTGGAACCAAGTGTTGCAAGGATACCTATGACTAGAATGCACAGAAACAGAGTCTACTGTGGCGTCTAATGCCAGGGGCTAATGAGATGTAGTGTTTCATGGTACATGGTATAGAAAGTGTGCTGCAAAATCCAGGTCACTAGAGAGATGCAGACAGTGAGCTTACAGTCCTACAAAACTGCAGTGGTTGTGTGTTCTTTGACACAGGCCAATCAGATAGGTGATGACCTGAGTTGCAGACAAGACTAACTCATTAACCCAGTCAGGGCTTGCTTCCCTGTGGTCCCATCCTGCAGCTCTGCAAACAGGCTTGGCCTGTCCATCAAATGAAGCTGCTTTGTGTACCTTGGGCAGATGGTCTTCTTTTTGACCTCTACTTTTGTGGGTTTAACAGCCCAAGCCTGTGCTTGGAATTAATTTCTGTAAAAAGCTGATTCTCAGTGAGTATTGACCAAGCCATCAGTGAATCCAGGCTCTGTGTATTTAGTGCTGTTGCAGATGCAGGGGACACAGTGGTTGGCGAGACAGGTGTCATTCCTTGCCCTGACCTTAGGGAGCAATTCTCCTGACCTGTCACCCTGGAGGCTTCACTGGGCCCTGCCTGAATGCTGTTACTCAAGCACCTGTTGTTATGTGCAGCCTCTTGGTCTCTAGTCCAAGGAGGAGCAGCTTTCACTATTCCTTTTCTTATGTCTCCAGGCAGAGGCCAGGGAAGAATTGCCTATATTCAGAATGGGATTTTTGTGGCTTCCTTATCCAAGGGTACTCTGGATATGAATTACAAAAAAGTCATTCATGCTAAAAGGATAGAGAATCATAAGACTAGGAGGGGGAGGGGCAGTTTGTATATCCTAAGAAGTACCCTCATAGGGACTACTATTGCTCAGACCCAGAGACATACTGGGGGGGGTTACTCAAGGTAACTACCCCAGTCTCTTCTGTGTTCTCTGCTTAGCCTGACCCCTCTTCCTAGTGTCCATCACTGGTACACTAATGGGAACCAACTCTGGTGTGACTCTGGACTGTGCAGATCCATGTTTTAAATGACCAGCAGAGAGATGCTCTGTTGTAGTCTAACTCCAGACACTACAGGATAGAATAAGTGGAACATCAGTGTGCCCACAGCCCCAGCAGTGGTGGGCTGAAGGAGCTGGGGTTTAATGGTATCAGCCAGGCTGTAGGACCCATCACTCTGCTAGGCAGAGCCTTGCTGCCAAGCTCAAGGTTCCTAGTTGGTGTTCATCAAGGGACATCATACCTTTGCCCTAGTTTGGGATACTTCACACCAGCAAGCTGCAAGAGTGACCTCCTAGGGCTAACTTTTCTTCTCAGGCTTAACTCCTAAGGCAGAGACACTTGGCACTAGCACAGTAGAAAGTAGCTATAGTTTTAGAAATGTCTTTGCCATTGTGCTACCTAAAGGATGGCATTCCATATTCATCCCATCATTAGTTGGGGTCAGTAATCCTCTCCCATGCAATTCTGTGTATTTCTAGAAAATAACTTTTTATTTTTAGGAGTGGAAAGCATGACAATGTACGCCTTTCATCTGAGCTGGGGATGGGCACTCCAGACACTTAACAATGTGGTTCTTCTGAGGCTTGTCTATATTGAATCAAGCACACAGACTTGTCTGCTCCAGGAGCTGATACATGTGTGCAATGTGGGGCTTATCATGGGCTCTCCCTACCACAGGGCCAACCCCCTTCTAGGAACACAGTTAATCGCCAAGCAGAGGGTGTGCTCACTGAAGAGAGGCCTTCACCCCTTTTGTAGGAACACAGTTAATCGCCAAGCAGAAGGTGTGCTAACTGGAGAGAGGCCTTCACCCCTTTCTGAGCCTTAATTGTAGGAACAGCAAAGGTGCTGAGTAGCCTGCTGTAGCAGTGGCTGGGAGTGTCACCTCCTGAAGGACCATTACATTTTCCTGCCCTGCTTTGTGTGTCCGTTGCTCCGCAGCACCCCTTGCCAGTTGGTTTCAGTTCTTGGTGTGAAAGTAGTCCATATCCATGTGGAGGTTTGGACTGTATAGGCAGTGAAGAAGAAATACAGATGGGTAGTCTCACCATTAGCAAAGGCATCACAGACCTTCTGGTGTGCTTAATTCCTCCACTTCTGTGGCTGCGTGTGCCTGAATGTAGACCTGAAACCGTTAGGAACAAATGATGTGATGCTTTATGGTCTGTGTTGTTTCGTAGCTTGCTCCCCCATATCATTAGCTACTCAGTGAATGCATTTCTTTACAGTTTTATGGAGGCCTAATTTAATATTACAGCATTAGCCTGTTCAAAATGTGCAATTCAGTAAGTTTCAGTCAAATTTCCAGGTTGTACAACCATCACACATTCTAATTGGGGAACATTTCCATTGGTCCCCAGAATTCCAGGTCCCTAATTCTCCCTGCAGGCAATTCCTGTGCTGGGTTGGGCCTCTCTAAATATGGCCCACAAGATTGTAGGCATGTGTCAACCCCAGCACTAATGGGGGTTCTCTGGGGGACAACACTGACATGCTGGTTTCTTAGCTGTGGCAGGTTCAAATGTTAGTAGAGCTGCACCTCTGCAGGGCGTTGGGCATTGCAGTCTAACTACTGTGTGCAGCTCCAAGGAAAGACAGGACAACACAGGGGCCTATGTGCAGAATCTGATTGGACCAGAGTGTCAAGAGGGCAGAGATTGCCAATGTCAAGCTGGCTGACGGGGAAAATGAGGTGTCTTGTATGAGCATCTCATTGCCCTCTGCAGGGACTGCTTCTCAGACTGGGATGCTGCTGCATTCAGAACCAAAGACTGTCTCCTAACGATTGATTTTTCTTATGAAGGTTATCTTTGAAACCAGAGGACCAGGAAAACCATTGTCTGATCTGCAAAGATCGTGGGGCAACGGACAAGAGGATTCCATGACATTCTCTTGCTCTCCCTTTATACTTGGCTAATTAAACTTTTCTCAAACCATTTAAACTTGTACTCAATGCCTACAGGACCCCCAACTCCCCCCCCAAAAAAAACTAAAAAAAAAAAAACCCTTACTGTAGCATTTACAGCTTGGCTGCCTGGGGGCAGGTGGGAAGGACGCTGCTCCTGTCAGCAGGAACATTGCTCAGACATTTCAAACAACAGGGAAGAGTCTTTCTGGGATGCTTCCACACTCTCTTGGTTTGAGTCCACGTCCTGGGTCTACACTGTTTTGAGCCAAGTTTGTCTCCCAGAATTCGTTCTTGGGAAGATGAATTCTGTGGAGCTCACTGTGCAAGTGTCATATGAACAAGAGGGAAAGGGAAGTGTGACTCCAGGGAGGGGCCGGCATCGCTTAAACCCCCCATTTAATGTCAGTTTTAACAATGGCTCATTGGACAGTCACATCTTTGAGGTTCTTCTTTCTTCTCTTCAGTTGACGGACATGGGCCTTTGGGTCTCTCTCCTCACATACAGACACACAGTGTCTTGAGAAGAGCTTGTGTATTTGAAGATGCAACATGTGCATGCCTCTTGTTTTTGGAAGAGCCGCTTCTCGGCTCTGACCAGCTTTGAGTGCCTGCCTCTGTGTTTCAAGGTGCTGGAGCATCTGATGGTTGCATGCAGCACTGCCAAGTACCTTCAGAAGCATCTGAGAAATCCAGGCCTGGGGATGCCACAAAAGGAGGGGCTCAAGGCACAAGGGAGAGAGATCTTATTCATGGGTCAAGAGAGGGGTCTGTCAGAGCTCAAGTCCTCAGGCATGGGTAGTTGGCAGGGATGCAAGTGGAAGTGAGACACTCCAGTCCCTGGAAATGAAGACACGGTGGCTACAGCCACCAGATTACAATCTGGCGCAGGGAACGTGCTTTTCTGCAAAAACCTGGCATGTCCCTGTTGCAGTATGGCATTGTCAAATACTGCATGTAGTTCTTACATCTGACATTCACATGTGCCGTTAGCCTCAACATTAGCATTAGAGTCCAAATGTCTGCCTTCCCTCTTCATCCCATGCTCTCTCAGGGGCTTGTCCTCGGGATAGCTGTGTGCACACAACACCTTTGTGAGTGGATTTCTTAGGCATCCGAGTGGCCAGACCACGTGGTACCAGTGCGGCCTCCCTCAGCCATATGCTGTCCATCAGGGTGTTGCTTAGGCAGGGGTACTAGCTGTTGCCACCTGAGGACCCGTGCCACTTCTTGGACCTGACTGAAGTCCTTCCTCCTGGGCAGCCTAGCCCACTCCTTCAGGCGCTCTGCCACCTGAGTTCTGTAACGTGGGTCTGCGTGTGCCATGCTCTGATTTGGATCTCATTTGGATCCTGGTAGCCACCAAGGAAGACCTGCTGTGCTGGAGGCAATGTTTACCCTAAGGGCTATGGAGCGAATGCTACTGCCCTGATCTTGTGCTTGACCTTGCGTCAGGTGCGGGTGGCCATGGACAAACTGAGGTGAGCAATGAGCCCAAATAGAAAAGTTGCCGGCACAAAATAGAGAAGAATTAAGTGTGGGAAGAGAAGAAGGAGCAGACTTAGAATTACGAAAGGAAGGGGACAGGCTCGAGAGAAAGGTCATGGCGTGTCACGGACAGGGAAGGGAACGAATGGTGTGGTACTGGTGAGGTTGCAGTGGTGAGCTGGAGTGTGTCGTTTACGGATGTGGCCTGAGTTACAGAGAATGCTGATCCATACACAGATGAAGGAGGGGAGGGAGAGGAGGCAAGAGGAGCACTTGTCTGGGACATGACAGAGGCAGGGCTACTGGAGCCAGCCTGTGTCTTGTGAGGCCCTGTCAGGTTGTGGTGTTTTATGAGCTAGGGCTTGCTGGTGACCCTCGTCTGCAGAGGTTGGGAGGACTCTGAAGTTGGGATGTGTTTCAGGGATGCTGTTGTCTGACATCCCAACCAGACATGGCAGACAGTATCTGTCGTAGAGCTGGATCAAGAAATGGAATGGTGAGGCGGGCATTAGTGGCACACGCCGTTAATCCCATCCCTGGGGAGGCAGAGACAGGCAGATCTCTGTGAGTTTGAGGCCAGCCTGGGCTCCAGAGCAAGTGCCAGGATAGACTCCAAAGCTACACAGAGAAACCCTGTCTCGAAAAACCAAATAATAATAATAATAATAATAATAATAATAATAATAATAATAATAACAACAAGAAATGGAATGGTGAAAATCACCCTAGTTAGGTGACACTTGGCATGTGACTCTTTAGATAGAAGTGGTAATTACTGGGTGAATGTAGCGCTGGGTATAGATTCGCATAGCTTTCCTTGACAAACTAAAATGAAGAGGCTTTGAGGGCTCCTGAAGAATAGTGAGCCCTTGTGGGTGTGACCTCTTCTCTCCACTGCCTCTGACTGCTGCTCGGTAGCTCCTCACCTCATACTCACTGAAGGATTGCTCTGGGTTGGGGGGGGGTGCACTTACTATTGGGACTGAGAACAGGTTATGTACCAGCATCTCAATGTTTCATTCACTTGAGACTTTTTTGCTGTTCATAAGATGTCATGTTGAGAGCATCATCATGTCTCCAGATTGAGATGGCTTTAAGATAAGTGTTGATGGCTTTAAGGGGCAACCTGAACTGGCTTCTGCTAGCCTGACTGTGGCTGAAGCTGTCTAAGGAGAAGGAAGAGCAGGAAGACTCCCAGGCTGGGTCCTCCACTGAATGACTTCCCCCACAGTGTCAGGGGTTCTCTGTGTTAGCCTTGGGTGCTGAGCAGAGAGAGAAGGCGGGTATATGGCAGGGACATAAATAAGTGTGGGCCCACAGGTCACCTCTTAGCTCCCGTGCCCTGGGAAGATCATCTTGATGAAAGAGCTAATTTTCAGAAGCAGTGCCTGGTAGAGCAGAGGTGAGGTTCCAGCCCAGCTACCCACGCAGCCTGTCATAGAGGCTGGACAAGCTCTCGCCACATGAGGCGTCTGTGTCTTGTCTTAAGGTGCGAGCCAGGGGAGTCTGTCTTGTAAGTGGTGAGGGATGGGGATCCACACAACGCACCAAGCAGAGATGGCCCAAGAGCAGTAGCTTTCCCTTCAAGTGCTTGTTCAGGCTCTTCCAGACCTGTAGGCTGGCTGAAGACAGCATATCATGCTGATCATTCTTCAAAACTGCAATGTCGGTCAGCACTTGCAGGCAAAGGCTGAGGGGTGTGGGTTGCATTTCTGTGGTGACTGGCACCTCTATTCATCAGTTTTCTCCAGAGAAACAAAACTAGTCAGAGATAGGTAGGTAGCTAGATTAGATAGATGAATGATAGGCAGGCGGGCAGGCGGGCCGGCAGACAGACCAGACCAGCAGAAAACCCTGGTGAGTACAATCGTGTCTCAGACTTTGCTCCCCACTCATTAGCAAAGAGCAATCCAGCAGTCAGTTGGGTATTGGGAGCAGCAAAGGCTGTGATGGGCTATTGCTCCTAAAATGGGCTCTCAGCTGGCTGTGGATAATGGATGACTAATTCCAATGTGTGACTCTAGGCGTCTGTGAGAACAATGCAGTCATGCTCTTTTTTATTCTTGGTGAGACTTTTCCCTGTTGAGTCCCATGTTTTTGCACACGATGAAAACCCACTACGGAAGAGATGGCTGGAGGTGCCTTCCCTGCCTTCGTGTGGGCAAGTGCTCACCGTGTGTGCAGGGCTTGTCCACCATGTGAGTTCATTTTCTCCAGTGATGCTGGCACCTGTCTGTCTATTATTGTCCGCCTTACAGAGGACTAAATCAAAGCCTGGCTGGCTGTTTGCTTTGTCTAAGGCTACATAGCTTGTGCATAAAAACTAAGACTTGTATTCAAACAGCATGCATTTCATTGGGATAGGAAACCCCAAGGTGTGATTTAAATAACTGTGACAGGCAGGAATGTCTTCAGTTTCTTGTCTGGGGGTTGAGAGCAAGTGCCTAAACCATTGGTGTCCCCTTTTCCCTGACCCAGAGGGATATAGCTGTGTTGGTGTCTACCATTGTCACCAATGTGTAACACTCCACTACTGTATGCTAGCTGTTTATTCTCCTTTTAATCTTGTGTGTTTAAGGTTATGAAAGTATATCTTTTTTTCCTACCATCAAATTAAAGCATCATGATGAATGTGTGTGTTACTGATAATGTCAGTGCCATGACTGGGATACAGAAAACAATATTAACCATTTCTGAGGGCACTTGGTGTGGAGCCGGCAGCATAGAGCCCCGTGGGAATGCTCTGCTTCGGTGTAGAGCTAGGGTGGGAAACTGGTGTTGTTCCTGGAGTCCACTCAGCCACAGTGCTTGTCCCTCCCCTATACCAGACAGCACAACACTTGGGTATTGAAAAGTTCCATTTAAGTCAGTGATGAATGCAAATTACTAGTTTTTTAGAGTTTAAGTGAAGTGTATTCAGAGAGAGGCACTTTTGGACACCATCTCATCGGAGATAATGAGGTTTAATGTAACGTGTATTAAAATGCACCCCATTTAAGGACATCCCGAGAGAAATTACATGGTTGGTTTTTTACAATGGGCATAAACACAATGGGAGGATAGCTGAGCGAAGTCAGGTAATCTTCGGATTAAAATTCCGAGCAGAGAAATGGCGTCTTTCATGAAAGGTTGGATCTCCTGATAAGCTTCAGATTGTATTCCACCTTATTTAAGAATATGTGTTGGCAGGTTTAACAAGATCTTGGCACATTCTAATTTGAGATTTATTACAAGATGTGTGCATGTTTAATAGAGGCTTAATTATTCATAGCCGCATCTTCCCGACAGTAACTTACTTCAGCTTTAGATAAATCCCTGGCACACGGGGGATACGGTTTTCTGCTGTTAAAAGATCCAGCGGAAGGAAATGAAATGCATATGCCAGACACTACGCAGGGCCACATCTCTGCTCAGGCTAGGGCCCCCAGACATGTGAGCACCCCCACAGGTCTCCCACGACCCGGGATGAGGATGCAGCCTGACTGTGTGAAGGAGCTTTGACCCCCTAAATCATTCTTCTCCGAGGTCAACTGCAGTTCTATCACAAGAGCTGAGGGCTCCTGTTCTCCTGCTCTGATTTCTAACTGTCTCTTGGCTTCATGGATTTTTTCTTCTTCTAATGCTTCCCCGAGAATGTTGATGCCGATGAATTGAAACATCTGTCAAATGGTGTGTGCGGAGGGGAGGGGCGGGGCATGTCCATATGCCGTGGGAAGGGATGAATGGGAACTGCTTGCCTTCCATTTCCTCTACTGCAGTCCTCATTTTCAGGAAGAGGAGTTACCACCTCGGAGTGGTGAGTTTTAAACAGAAAATAAAGGAAGTGTGGATAAGTGAGGTGGCATGGACCGTGTTGAGAAACAGGCATTCCGGCTGCAGCTGGTTTGGTGTGAATCGGCACAACCCCTTTAGAGGTCAACTTGCTGAGAGTCATTTAAAGGAAAGGTCCTGTGGCCTTTGTGCTTATGCTCTCGCTCGCCCCTGCTTCACCTCTCTTGTGTCCATGTCATCTCTCGTGCTGATGTCACTGTGTTGACATCTGTATGTGTGTCAAAGTCTGACACTGGACCATGTGCACACTCCTCGTCTTGTTTTGGGAGTGAAGCCACCAGACTTGCTTGCACAGCTTCATGCTTCTGGCACTCCTCTTCTGTCCCTTTGGAAGCTGAGTCTGGGGTGGAGAAACGTGGCTGAGCTCAGGTCCTTCTGGGACTTCCTCTGTATGCAGGAAGTGTCGCAGCCGTCTGGGTTGAGCTGGCGAGTGCACTGAGTGGTACTGAGGGCTATCTGCATCTTTACACGGCTGGCACTTAGGACTTCCATCTCACGACTAAAGCTCTGGCCCACTGAATAGCAGTTCCCACTCTATGCACACTGGACAAATTCTCACTGGGGTCGTGACCTCAGTCATTTTGCACAAAATCTTGGCGGAGGGACTGCTTGGTCACATGATAGCTGGTTTGATGTTTCTGAGGATCCCGTAGACTGCTTCCCATCGTGGCTGTGCTGTTTTGCATTTTCACCCACAATGCACCTCTGCTCTGTTCTCTATGTCCTTGCAAACAATGTTGTTTGGAACTGACCATCCCTAACCAGTGGGAGGCCAGGCCCTAGCTTTGATTGTCTTCTCTTGGTGATGGGAGATGTTAAATACCTTTCGTGTCCCTGTGTGGTGGTAGCATGGCTTCTTCACAGAATGTCTGTTCAGGTCCTTTGTACATTTTCCATGTAGGTTGTTTGCTTTTCTATTGTTGAATTATAGACATGTCTGCTGTGTTCCAGATTTTAGTCCTTGTCCAATGATGACTTGCAAACCCATCTTCCCATTTTATAAGGTGTGGTTTTGTCACGTTGACTCATTTCTTCTGTGGCTGGGAAGTCTGCAAGTTATATGGAGACTCACTTGTGTGTCTTTGATATTGTTGTCTGTGCCAAGCAGTGGTGTGTAGTTTGCCCCCACATTTTCTTCCAGGAAAATTTCCAGCTTGAGTTTTGCAGGTGTCACATGACAAGGGTACAGTTTTATCCTGCTGCCTATGAGGTCAAAGAGACTGTGATTTCTATATTGGGTAGTCTTGGTGCCCTGCCCGAAGATCTTTATTCTTGAGCTTTTCATCCTGCTCCATCAGCACACGTGTCTGTTCTATAGCCCTTCCATACTGTTTTGTGCACTGTTCCTTTGCAGTATGTTTTGAAGCCAGAAAACAAGATGTCTCCAGTCTTACCCTTTCTCAAGAGGATTTTGCTGTCCAGAGTCCTCTGTGGTTCTGTTTAAATGTTAGAGTTTTATTTTCTTATTTCTGTGAAAGACAACACTGGGATATTAGTGTTGAGTTGAGAGCTTGCATGGGATTTCAGTATTTGGGGCAGTGTAGACATTTTAACAGTTTTAAGTCTTTTTGTCTATGACTGACTGACATTTCTCAATTTAATTCCTGTCTTCTTTCAGCAACAAGACCAGTGCACATGTCCTTCCTCCAGTAGTTAAGCTCACTCCAAAGTGTTGTTTTTGATGCTATGCTAAATGAGATTTTTTTCCAGCTGTTCATTGTAGTTGTATTCATTACAGCTGCCTTGTCCTATTACTTTGCTTTAAATAGTTTTTTTTTTTTCACATTGCTGAATATTTTTGTTTCAAAGGCCAGCTAACTCTACGTCTTTTGGGGCTCAGAAGCAAGTAGTGAGGTGGGTCTACTTTCTTTCTCTACAACATAACAGGCTTCTTCCCATCCCGGGGGTGCTGTCTCTGTGCTTGGCAGGGATACATTGATCAGGGTGAACCTTGTCCTTATGCGTCATGGCCTGATGCTGTGAGGATGGCCCTGGAATTCAGCTGAGGGTGGTCCTGGCATTCTTGTTGATGGTACTTTGTGCATAGGATGTGGATAGCTACCAATGGCTAGATGTGCTCAGGACTTTTCATCTTGTATGACTTACATATGTGTCAGTATACCTGTGCAACGTGAGGCCAGCTCCACACTGAGTCCCTGTCTTAGAGTTTCGATTGCTGTGAAGAGACACCATGACCATGAAAACTCTTATAAAGGAAAACCTTTAATTGGGTGGCTTACCCAATTAAACCTTCAGAGGTTCAGTCCATTATCATCATGATGGGACATGGTGCCTGGCATGCAGGCAGACATGGTGCTGGAGAGGTGGCTGAGAGTTCTTCATCTTGCACAGGCAACAGGAAGTGAGCCATCTCACTGGGCGTGGCTTGAGCATATATGAGACCTCAAAGCCCCTCCACAGTGTCACACTTCCTCCAACAAGGCCACACTTAATAATGCAATAAGGCCAGACATGTCAATAGCACCATTCCCTTTGGGGGTCGTTTTCTTTCAAACCACCACTATCCCAATGAAGATTATCATGTTGTTGTAGGCCTTTACATTATTTGACTTCTTCACAAGGATATGAAAGGGCCAGCTATGCTTTTAATGATATCTGGGATCTGCGCAGGCATTTCCAGGTTTCTGGACTCTTTCTCCAAATATTGAAGTAAAAGCACACACAGATTTGTGAAGTAAAAGCAAAATAACAATACAGGTCAGGAAAGAACACACCGCCCAGAGTGACAGCAGGCCATACGGGCGAGAACACACTCAAGGGCCCCAGTTACTGTTTGGGGACTCTGTTTATGGCAGTGGTTCTCAACCTGTGGATTATGACCCCTTTGGGTGCCTAAGATTGTGGGAAAACACAGATATTTACATTATAATTAATAATAGTAGAAAAATTACAGTTATGCAGCAGCAATGAAAATAATTTTATGGTTGGGGGTCACCACAGCGTGAGGAGCTGTATTAAATGTTCACGGTGTTAGGAAGGATGAGAACGACTGGTTTATGGGATTCAAGAGGAGGCAGAGTTAGGGGGCTAAGATGCACCACGGATGTCCCTATTTTGATTGACAACTTTTAAGTTATATAACCATTTCTCTGCTGTGTATGTCCCTCCCTGCATTGAATCTTATTTTAATCATATAAACAATCAGTTATGCCTAGGCATAAGATAGCAAATAGGGGAGTAAGGATAACTCTTTTTGCCATGCTGCCCAAGCCTTGCTGCCTCGTGGATGCCCAAAATAACACATAGAGATTAATATTAGGTACAGTGCTGCTGCCAATGACTAGGATTTCTTATCTGCTAGCTCAGTCTTAATTATCACCATAACTACTAATCTATATATTTTATAAGAACTTATCTGCCCTGTTACTTTCCTTGCAGTGACCTCACTCTTGGCTTCTGTTTCTCTAGGGAAGTCTTTGTTTCCCTTTCAGTTTTGCAAACTTTCCTGGATGTTTTCTTTCTGTCTTCTGGTCCACCAGGCTTAGGCTGAGAAACACCGGTAGCCTCTATTGTATACAACAAGTCAGTTTTCCTTTTTTTTTTTTTTTTTGCTTTGAGATTGTTCTCTGATCATGACAGTTTCATTGTGTCACAATAGAAATTTTTATGTTTTGTGGGTTTGTGGTGGGGGTGGGGTCATATGTTGGGCTTCTTCAATCTAGAGATAACTACATCTTGTTTTTCATGACTTGGGTGGCTTTGGCCATTCTTACAACTTGTTCTCTTCTTTTATAATTTTCATGAGACACATGGGCACACTCCATAGATCTCTTAGGTTTTCTTTATTCTTTTAAGTTCTTTTTTTCTACCAATGACTATAGAATTTCAGATGACCTGTCTCTGGGCAGTCTTGATATTTCCATTGTCTAATTCTGTGAACCCCACAACTCCTGTAGTACCTTGTAGAACTCTGAAGCCTTTGCTGTTTTAAAATTTCCCAGTTATTATTACTGTTCTCATTTTGTTTGTCTCGTTATTTCTGACCTTATTTAACACCTTCATAATGGCTCTTTAAAGTCTTTTCCAGGAAATTCATGTACTTCTGTTCCTTTAGGAGAAGTCCCTGAGGACTAGTTTCTGGTCCCTTTCTGAGCCCTGTGAGCTTCGGCTTTGTACCCGCACACTCGAAAAACAGCCCTCTCTTTGGTTTCTGTGTGCCCCCTCCCCCATCAGACCTTCTTCTGTGCCCAGCTAGTGATTCTGGGGATCCTTAAACCTTTCTCTGGGGTGTTTTCTGTAGGTGTGTACTGGGCTTTCCCTAAGAGTCAGGTCTGTTGATCTGACCTTTGAATCAGCTTGTTGTCTGAATTCTCTGTTGTTTTCTCTCTGGGTCTCTCAGTAGCACCCTTCGCTCAGAGGGCTTCAGAGAGACTGAGTGTTGTGTTCACCTTCCAGCCTTCTCTTCCCACCCCAGCAGAGGAGCCTTGCATTCAGCATAGTTTCCCAGCTTCGGCAAGCTTTGCTGGCTTCACACTGTGGTATTCCAAGCAGGCTGAAAAAGCCACAGAGAGCAAGTGTGTAAGCAGCAACTCCCGAATGGCTTCTGCTTCAGCTCCTGCTCTGAGCTCTTTCCTTCAGTGATGGACTGGGCCCCGAAGGCCACATGAACTCTTTCATCCCCCAGGTTACTTCTGGTCAGTGTTTCATCACAGCAACAGAGAGAAAACCAGGGTATTGGATCCCCCACATCCAAGGTGTGCTAGGTTTTCTTCAGTGGCCTGAGTGCAGCATGACAGACATCAGTCCCAGCATGTTAGTAAGAAATCACTGATGTGCTTGGTCCTCACTCAAGTTGCTTTTGTCAGAGGCTTTCTCACAGCCATGAGAAGTAACTGGGACAGTTCACTCAGGTTTCCTTCCTGAGGGGGGAATCTACAAGTTGGACTCTTCCTCCAGGTCACAGCGGCTCTGGCTTTGGGAGAGAGGTTGATGTGACTGAGGGAGATGCCTTTGCTACCCATTGGGGTGAACTTGTTCTTGGTGTTGGATTGTCTGAGGTACTGTGAATTTATAACTGACTGATTCCGGGGTTCTCATGAAGGTGTTTGGGACCTTGCATTTTTGCTAAGTCAGCATTTCCATGGGCGATGATTTAGGGTTTCCTACCCTAGCATCTCAGTGTTGTCACTTAAACCTGATGATCTTTCACAATGCTTATCCCATCAGCCCCCACTGGGCTCTCAGCTAGCTCATTATTGATATTTTCCATGTATTAGAAGGACTAAGGGATTAATGGGTGCTTCATTTGAAAGTAGTTGTAGAATGTTACTCCCAAATCAATTAAAGGGCAAAAGAATCTCTGCTGTTGAGTTCTGTGTGGTTTTTCAATAGATATTTTTTCTAAAAACAGTTTTCCTGGATTCTGTGGACTTTGACTCCCAGGGGAGGCAGCTTAAAATTCAGCTGGGTAGCCTCACGCAGGCTCCTTAACCTTCGTGGTATACGGCCGTGGGATGTGTCTGTGAGTGCCTCCTCCTCTCTCCGAGGCAGAAATTGGACAATTTCTGCTGAGAGGGAGGAAATGGGTTGTTACAGGTTTCAGCTCACAGCTGCACCAGTTGGCAAATCTTGGGGGGCTCACATGTGAGGTGTATGCCTAGGCTAGAATGACACCCTGAAAACATTCTCTCCCACTGGGCAAGCCTGGGAATGAATGAAGTTCTAGCTATCTGCCACTGGGCAAGCCTGTGAATGAACGAAGGAAGGAAGGGAGGAAGTAATGAAGTTCTGTTCCACACCAAGGTGCAGGATAATTGATCAGCAAATCTCCACCACAGGGTATGGCTGCCCTTGGCAGCATGTTTAAGGGTTAAGAAAAGATTTTTATTAACCAGATGAAATGTGGACGGCCGGCCTCTGCTGCGTTTTGTCACACATGCTCTGGGTTTGGATTCTAACATTCATTACAAATACCCTACTTGTTAAAAGAGATCGATTAAACAATGAGCGATTAAATGGATTGGACTTCAATTTCCACTTCGCCAAGGGGCAAATTCCAGGAAACTTCCCGAATCCGTTGGCATTTCTGCTTCAGATACAACTGGGTAGCTAAAATAATATCTACTTCACTGTTTACCAGAGACCTGCAGCAGGGAGAAAGAACCTGGGCAACCTTATCTTCTCTCAGAGAACTGAGGCAGGTTCCTGGCGGGAGGAAACTGAGAAGACAAACCAAGCCCCTCATCACGGTCAGGTGGTCCTTCAGGCCCACTGTCTGGAGGTAGGAATTCTGCTTGCCATCCTAGACAATAGAGCCACACTTTTTTTTTTTTAATGTAAAGACAGCTTTCCTTTCCTCTCAGGTAGTCGACAGCTAGCAATTTAAATGAGCCAGGTTTATGGATGGCTGCAGAAATCCTTCCCACTTGAAACCAGTATCTATCTATCCATCAGCCTCTGCACCACACTTTATTGCAGAGGCAGCAGGGACACAGCTCATCAGAATCGCCCCAGTGGAATGTTGTGATAGGAAAAGAGGAATAGATTACATATTTATGTAGTCTTTGAAAATGCAATGGGACAGCAAGATGGCTTGTAACATATGAATCTACATCAAAGGATTATTAACCTTCACTGGTTTGCAGACGCCTGGTACATATATTGGTGCCCACACGCGATATATGCTTAAGACATTAATGAAACTTTAAAAATAATCAAATTAAAAGTATTTTTTAGTCCAGATTCTGGTGAGCTTCAAATTAGTTTCCAAAAACAGAAAAATACAAACAGAGGTGGCGGGGGGGGGGCGGGGGGACACAATAGCTATACCAGCTTTTAGCTGATGGTCTAAGTAAGAGAAAGCATGGCCGTTGCAACCTGGTTCCTCTTGTAGATTGTAGTTGGCAAATGAATTATTTCCTGTCACAAATGCATCTGTTGAGGGATGGAGGCAACGTTGAAGTGCGGTGTGATTTCTGTAGGAGTTAGACCTTTCTCTACTCCTAGGATTAGTTCCCAGACCCAGTGACATGGGTTGCCTGGAGAGCCAGGCCTTTGATTCTTGAACAAATAATCTTTCTAAGATGCTCTGTTGACAAGGACAGTTGCACTCTGTTTAGTGTGTTCACACTATCAAACTTATGTTTGTCTTTTTCCAAAATTCTTTCACTTTGATCAAGCCACAGCCCATCTGTTCTTGAAACACCTGTGCCTGGTCGACTATTGCCAGCATTTGCTAGTGTCTTGCACTGCACTAAAGCAGCAAGAATATAGATCGAAGACAAACATCCTAGAGACCCTGAAGAGGGGGCCTCCAGTTATCTCTACTCTCATGCTGTGGCTGTGCAAAAAGAGACAGGAGACAAGAGATCTCGGCAACTTCATGGCTGGTAGAAGCTGGGAGCAAAGCAACTTGATGCTCATGAGTCCACATGCTCTTCCCAGTCCTGGGTGTTTGTCTAGCTGTGGCTGAAGGAGGGAGAGAGCCCCGAGCTGAGCTGTGTCTGTGAGTAGAGGCTTGCCTCCTAGAAGACCCCTAGGAGAGATGTTTCTTTAACCTTCAGTTAAAGGTAGTCAACCCTCCAAAGGCCCATTTCCCTCCCCTTTCCCTTTGTGGTGATCAGTCAAGAGGGGCCGATTATGAATGATGGGATGATAAACAATCATTGCTTGCATCAGGTAAAAGACAGAGGCCATCTTGACTGAGTGTACTTTCTGGTCTGATTTGAGTGCTGATGCATTCGTTTGAAAAAAAAAGAAATTGCCTGGCTAAGTTACTTTCACTTTGTTCATGTATTCTTTGAAAAACAACAAGATCATTCTCCCAGTACTTGAAAACCATTCTTCCAACAGTGACCTGGAGAAGCTGTGGTGTACCCAGAGCCAGCAGGAGGATGGGTGCTTTGATTTCTATCCATGTTGCCATGGAAGGATCTTGTCAGTGTGGAATAGCCTAGCCTGAGCCTCAGGATGCTGTGTATTACCACCCCTTTTAGGAAGTCATGACCCCGAGTCTGTAGAGTAGATTTGCTCTCCACTGGGCCCCCAGAGCCCACACTGAGCTCAGAAATGGTGTTATTTTAATTGTTAAGTGAGAACACTGACAGGTTGCAGATGAGACTAATTGAACTGCAGAATCCTGGTTTCCTGCAATTTAAGACTCTATCCTGGGCATCGATGAAATATTCAGAGAGCACAGGAGCTGGAGATGAAACTGCAGGGGAAAAGTTTAGTTTAGAATAAAGTCTTAAAATTCCAGGGATTTCAAAGCACAGGCTCTGCCTGGGCCTCCTCGGCTGCTGGGACCAGTGGCAAGCGGTGTAAGCTGTGTGTCTGGCAGTTAGCCTGGAATGCAGCACAGAGGGTTTAAACTGGGTGGCCTTAGCTCTTTGGAATGGGGGCTTTGCTCTAGATTCCCTCACTCAGATGTTTTCTAGCCCCTCATGGCAGCTGTCATATCTGAAGGAGTGATGGCACTTGTCACTCAGGAATGAAAACTGCAAGTTTCTTTCTGAAAAGCAGAGGACTGGCTGCCACCAGCCAGCCATCCCTCCAGCCTGAGCCTGCTCCTAAGAGTCAATGCCTCCACATTTTCAGACGTCTGGACCACTGGGAACTTTAGAAATGTTGTTGGCTCTCAGATCTCTTTACACCAGCTAGAACATTTTGCATTCCAGCAACTGTCTTGGGAGGATTCTTATGTATGAGGAAGCCTGAGATGCAGAGAGGGGCAGCTAAGCAGCCTGGTAATTTCAGTAAATCTTCATGGCAGCAGCATGGAGTGTGTTTATGTGGGGAGACAGATCCCGTGCCTGCTCTAGGGGAGCTCACTGTCTAGGGAAAAGATAGGCATAGCAATCACAAAGCCACCAGGACACCAGTAAGCAGAAGCCTGGCAGTTTGCTTTGGTGTGCTGGTCCCCCTTCTGTGATCAGCAAAGCAGAGTGGAGAGAAGTTTAGACTTTCTGCCTCTCCTAGCTGCAGTTTCCTTAAGAGAGAAGGCCCTGGGAAGAAGGCTGTCTTCCCAGGGCTGGTCGCCTGTTTTCTAAACCCATACTGAACCTATCCCCTGATGCCCCTGCTGGAGAGATGCAGTCAGGTTCCTGAGTTCACAGCCTCCTGGGATGAGAGAGATAAGAGGAGGGGAGGGAGTTACAGTCCAGTGGAATTGCCAAGTACAGAGGCTAGCTTTGATTCTGTGCGGGCTGGCTCCGGGAAGGCTTCTGAGGAGAAGGAGGTGGATTTTTAGCTGAGGTAATACAGCTCTTCACTAGTATGGCATCCTCTCTAGCTGCTGGCTCCTCAGTCTTGTCTGAGCCGCAGAGGCCAAAGATCAACACATTCAATAGAGAACGGAACTCCGGGGTTTTGGTGGAATATGCAGGGTAAGGCTTTGGCCTGAAGGATGCTGTAAGATTGTGGAAGTAGTTACATCTGGTACACACAATGATTTCAAATGTTCCCGAAGACAGCTAATCTCTGCTGGGTGTTAAGATTCAGTCACTCACAGTGGTGGAAAGAGAGCTTTTAAATGCTGCTGATCTCACTAGAGCCAATTAAAGGTATAGTGCTGGCTGAGGCTGCCCTGGGAGCTCAATTTATGGAGCCACTGTTTGGTGCTGAGAGCAGGTGTGGTGCACAAGGGAGTGAAGAAACAATGGAGAATGTGGTCCAGGCAGAGACCCTTAAATATGGCAGGATCTTGTTTGTCCTTTTCAACAGAGTGAGACTGTAAATCAGCCACTAGAGATCTTAGCCTGGGATAAACAATAGACACGCGACCAGTAATTCTAGCTACCGTTCTTAGAGAACAGAGCATGTTTCTGACCCCTTGAAGTCTGTTTTATATATGACATTTCTAATTAATAAAAAATATCCCCAGAGCAGGGTCTATTATCTGTTTTGAACAGGTGAGGAAAAGAGCCTCAGAAAGCCTGTCCCTGGCAGAGCTGGGACTCCAGTGCAGCCTTGTCAAATGCTAAGCCCAGCTTCTTCTGACTGAACGAGGTGCTACAGTAAAAGAAAGTTCTGGGAAAGCTGTTGGGCTACTCTAGGACCAAAGGGCTTGCAGCTCTGGAGTTTGGAGGTCTCAAGGTTAGCCTGGTGCTGAAGAGAAGCCACTGATTCTCTGTGATCACCCACTGATGAGCACTGGAGACTGGTGAATGAGCACTGGAGACTGGTGATGAGCACTGGAGACTGGTGATGAGCACTGGAGACTGGTGATGAGCACTGGAGACTGGTGATGAGCACTGGAGACTAGCCGCCTTAACCAAGCTCAGCAGAGAGAATGAAGAGACACTGTTCTCTCAGCCTGATGGGCTTTGAATAAAGCATAAGCCCTCACAGAGAAGCCTCGGGGGAGGGCTGAGAGCCCGAGTCCACCTTTAATTGGGTTTTTCTGGTGACAGAGAACTCAGAGAGGGAAAAGGAGAAAGAGAAAAGCAAGCTGGGTATCTTCCGGGGTTGGGTTCAAGATTCACCTGAGAGGACAGTTATGTACCTCTCCGCCTCTGTCTTTACTGGAAACATTTGTGGAGGTTGTTTTATTCCCCTAGGATGTCGAGCCTGGAGGACACACAGTAATCGGAACCTTATTGGAAAACCCTCTTTTGTTCTGTCCTGTATGAACACACCCTATTGTATAAGCCTTGTTCCTGGAACCCAGGGAGACTCGCAGGGGGCCTTCTTCAGGGAAGGTGGGCTCTTGGCCAAGTGGTGGATAGGATTGAACACTTCTCCCAACCCCAGGGCAAATTTGTTCAATGTGGTCTGGGAGATTAAAAGAATGGGGTCAGGCCTTTTGTAGGGGGCTGCATGAGTAAAGCCAGAGCCTGGGGCTCTCTTAGGGTCCTCTCTGAGGCTGTTAGGGTGCACTCCCATGGATGGTTGTTTCAGGTGTCAGGCTTCTGGGACCGTTTTCCAGGGAAGCACTGTCAGCTACAGGATGGCTGACTCTGCTCATGTGACCTTGTAGTCCCACCATAGCCTGACTCTTCGGCATGCACATACCTCATCCAGGATGCTAAGCAGCTGCTTGGTGCACCTCACCTGCAGCTGGTTGTGTCACACTGGGGAGTAGTTTGAGTGTTGCTTTAAAGTATAGTACTGTGCACTTATAAAGACGAGCTTCCTACTGAATTCTGAAAGGGACTTGCCGTGGGAATTCCAGGAGCCACTGAAAACCCTTGATATGGATAACACATGGTCCAGGGTGTATAAACAACTCTCGGTTGTCCCCTAAAGATAAGAGAGTCCTTTGCATCAGGTGGTGTTGATTCTGGAGGCTGCAAGGTCAAAACAGGGTCACAGGCTTCTTTTGCTCAGGTTGAACTGTTGGCCGTTGGGAGGAGAATGGGCCGGCCCATTCTGTTCTTCTCTGGATGTAGCTTGGAGGTGTTGGAGCTGTATGGAGGTGTGCATTGGTTCTCCAGAGACATTTTCTCCTCAGAGAAGCCCTTCCATGGCGGTGTCTCCTTCTGGTGAGACATTCACTGGCTGGAAAGGGTGCAAGAGATGGGAAGGAATTAGGAATATAAAAACCATTTATTTTCAGAATTAGAAGCTTTTAGACCTCATTGCGTCCTGAGCTGACCACATAGCCCACTCATGGCATGCACTAAAGGTAGACTGCTTTTTTGTAAAGAACTGGGAGTCTCAAATTACCCATCACTTTTTTTTCAGGGGGGTGAGCGCAGTCTAGATTTTAACTTGTTTCTGAACTTACATTAAGGGAAAAGGAGACAAACTTGAAAACTCAAATCTTGCTACTTAATTGCTGGTAGGGTAATGAAGGCTTTGAACAAAGGTGTGGATGTGGCTTTCCTGAGAGGGTTTGGGGGTGAGACCTCCTGAAGCCCCAAGCTTAGTCACAGACTAGCTCTGCATGGTGGCACCCATGTGGTTTCACTAACCCAGGGTTTATTCTACTGCTAAAGATAGGGGAGCTAAGTCTGCATCCTGAGCCAGCTTGCGGGGCATTTTTCAGGTGTGTCTTGAAATGGCATGTTCTAGGATCATTTTGTGAAGAAGTGCCCTAAAGAATTGACATTTTTAGGTACCTACTCAGTACCCAGCACCTGACTGTTGAAGTTTGGGGATCGAAAGAGAAGACTTTGTCAGATAGTAAAGTCTAATTCAGACAAACTCAGTAAATCAGGGCAGCCTGCTGCTAGACAGCCACTAAAATGATGATACTGTAGAATATTTAATGACATGGAGAAGAGTTCCTGCTTTCATGACTATAAAAAGCAGGTCACAAAAGAATGGGTACAGAATTACTGTATTTGCTTATGATTTCAAAGCAAATACAGACCAAGGCTGACAAGGCAGACATGACATTTTTAACAATGGCTTCCTGGAAATTCACTAGTGGGTGATTTCTTTTTTTTTTTTCTTGTTTTTATATGTTCATGCTAACTTGATGCGAAAAATATAGTTCTCAGACTAAAGGAGAAAAGTCAGTGTGTGTGTGTGTGTGTGTGTGTGTGTGTGTGAAAACCTGATTTAAGAAAAAGAGGTGTAATACCTAGGAACTGTTTAGAATTATCCTAAACAGTTTCAAGTGGTAGAAACTGGGCTGAGAACAGTTTTGCTGGTTTCTCAGGAGTATATGAAACGAGCTCTTCTGGAAAGAGTCTAAGATAGCAATGTTTTTAAATATATATTCCAGCTCCAAACTAACCATTGACCAACAAATGCACAGACCATGGGAACAGACATGAATCTGGAATCACCTTCTCCTCACCCCCAAGTTAATGGCAGTGGCTCACATATAGAAGACACTCAGAAGATAGTTCACCCCACCCCACCCTGCCCAGTGCAGCAGTATTCTCCTTACGTACAGGAAAACCACAACTCTCCAGGGCAAACAGCAAGGAAGCCACTTGGAATCAATCCATCCCTCTTGGGTCAGCTGTGTTTGTTAAACCAACACTGGTAGCTCGGGCTCCTGGCCTCAGAGATTAGCACCCACCTTCAAGCAGATGCAGCCACTAAAATGATGATACTGTAGAATATTTAATGACATGGAGAAGAGTTCCTGCTTTCATGACTATAAAAAGCATGAAAACAACATAGCTTTCTAGACTGGTCTGTGCTTGTGGAGGAGAGGCAGGCCTTCCAGCCGAGCACCTGTGTTTGGGAACAGAGTGACTCTTCCCGCTGTATTGGAATCCCAGCCAAATGGACTGGAAAGTGTGCCTCGCCTGCCTCTGGGGGAGGTAGCTTCTTTCTCATGTTCAGCATCATAGCCTCTCATTTCCTGGGTTACTTTTGCAGTATTTCATGGACATTATTCAGTAGGAAACAGCCACTAAATATTCCCTAAGTTATTAATTCATTAATAAGCCCATTAAGCTCTGGCTGCTTTGCAGTGACTAATGGCCAGGGCCCCTCCCCTACCCAACTGCCATTCTCAGATGCTGGTGGGCAGAGCTGGGCCAGGCTGGGAAAATGCTGTGAGCTGTGGCTGGAGTGACTATAGATTTTTGTGTGACTCCTCCTTTGTTACAGAATAAAGCTTGGCGGAAGCCAGCACATCAGATGTGTGTTGTGTTGGTGATTAATGACTCTAGCGTACTGGTCTACCCTGCTTTCTTCAGAACAATTATTTTAACTGTACTCTTCCTCGGGGAATTGCTCCTCATGGTTAATAAATCATCACATGATGCAGAATCCTTAAATGAAGATGATGGTGCCCTTATGCTGTGGTAGTAAAATTTACAGTGAAGTGCGCTTTTAATTTTTTTTTGAAAGATTGGTCACAGCACACGCCCTGAATGAAGGCAGATATTTGCAGCATCCTCTTGTCCCAGGAGCTGTGTTAAGCACTGTATGCTTTCTCCACTTAGTCCTTCTAGGCATCCTCTCAGGAAGGCGGTGTCATTTTCATTTTATAGGACTGGCTAAGAGAGGCCCAGTAACTTGTTGGAGACACGTAGCTAATGAAGGGCACAAGCCAATCACACATGGGATCCTGGACCCCAAATAGAAGCTGTTCTTAGGTGTTTTTGTTCTGGGGCTTATGTAGAGATGTGGGCATCATGGGAGGGCTTCTTGGTGACTAGGGTTTTGCAGCATTTGGGGAGCAGGGTCAGTCCACAGCATATCTGTTGTATGTCCTCTTGTGATGCAGGACCCCTACGTCGTGGGGAGACCTAGTGTCTGAGGACCTTGCTGGGCATGACACTAGATATGTGGCATCAGTTTCCTAACCTAATCTTCGTGATATTTGTATGTGATGTCTGAACTCATCACTGAGTGAAGATCACTCAGATCCTTGGAGGTGAAACCAGGCTTTCCTCTCAGGAGTGAGAGTCAAGCCAGTAGCATGCTCAGTCCTGGGGCAGTGTGTCTGAAAACCTCTCAGGCTGTTCAAGGGGAAACGAGTGAGCACACAGGCAGGGATAGCAGTGGGCCATGGAGAAGCTCTGAGGGGTCTGCTGATCTGGGTATAAAAGTCTCCAAAGGGCCTCATGCTGAAGGCTTGGCTCCCAGCTGGTGGCAACTTTTAAAAGTGATTTGATCATGAAGGGTCCAGCTTCGTCAGTGATGGATTAGGGGTTTGATGAGTCTAAAGCTGAATTGGCTATTGGGAGGTAGGGCATGGTAGGAGGAACTGCGTTTCCTGCTGGACTGTGGCAGGAGGTAATGCCCGAGGTCAGGTCAGCTTCTAACGGGAAGCTAGAGCCTCAGCAGGTCTTCCCAGTGAGAGTGAGAAGTGAGGGAGGGAGGCATGGGAAGGACATGCTATGCTGACTGTTGGGATGCCACTCAAAACAATGGGCAAGCAGAGCCGTGTCAGCTTCTCCCTGGGCTCTCTCTCTGTTTCCTACTGGAGAAGCAACTGCCCTGCAATAGCAAAAGTGAGAGGGGCCCGGGCATTGTCTCCCTCTGACACAGAGAGAGCAAGAACAGGACTTGGCCCTGACATCACACATGAGATGACTGGCATGGTTGGGTGTGGGCAGCTTAGTGATGAGGTTTTTACATGTCTGAAGCAACCTGGAAAGACACATTCAGGGGTGTGATTTCAGTATGCTTTGTGGTTATGCCTTGTGTTGGATTAAGGCCAGCTGGGAGTGCCTGCAGGACCCGTCCTGGGCTCTGTGGCCTGGTTCAACAGGCGGATTATTCTGACAAAGCACTGTCAGTCAATCGTATACTAACTGCCAAACCTATGCTTGGCACTTTGTGTGTGTCAGCATTTTAGTCTCCATGGTTCTCGGAACCATGGCCCATTTCTTTGCAACCATAGCCCTCTTTCCTCATTATATGAACGCAGCTCTGATTCCATGCCGCGTGTTCCTGGAAATGAACACGCTTGCTGACTCAGCCCTCTGCAGACATGATACCTGGGCCTTCACCTTCGGTCGCTGGCTGCCATCCTTCCCAGCCATTCCCCAAGGCTGTGAGAGGCATCTGTGTTTCTCCCACTCCTCACTTCATTGGTGACAGTTGTCCATGTCTCTGCTCTCGATGCAGGGACGATTGCAGGGTCCTCCTTGAGCCCCTGTGCTGTCACTATTCCCTAAAGGTTGCCTGGCCTTTGTTTCCTGTGTCCTAATGCTTTTCTTCTGGAAAATGCGCACTTCAGTATCACAGGCCTCATTTTTCTTTGCTGTCCGTCCCCATAATCCACTGTGGGGGTACCCCAGCAGGTAAAATGTGGTGAGCAGGAACAAACCAAGTAGAGAAAGAGGAGGCTGCTGCTGTGTCATGGACATCACAGAACAGATCTTATCAAGGGAAAGCCACAGAGCTCCTGCCCATCATGGCAGGATCCTGTTCTTGCTGGATGGGGTGTGCACATACCTGGGATAACAGTTAAATGTTTAAATTGTGCAGTTATGGTTTATTTGGTGCATTCTTGGTTGGTAGGTAAAGATTTAGACATTCTAAGCAGGTGCTCTCTCGTGACCTCAGGCTCCTTCCCTTTCTGACTTCAGGGTCCCTCAGAATAGGGGCTGAGTCTTTACATCTCTCTGTGACTCCTAGCATAGTGCTTAGAAATGGTGTGGTTCTTATTTAGGACAAGCTAATGGTCACATTTGTTTATTTTATGGCTGCTGAGGATGAAGTTCCAGGGTTTCCCTCCAGTGAGCTAACATCCTGATTACTACAGACTCCTATATCCAGTTGGGAGGGGATATAAAAAAATCATCCCCATTTTATAGCCTAGGAAACCGAGGCTCCAAGAGGCTGGGTAAGCAACTGTGGAGTGCCGTGGCAGAAGGGTGGGCCTGTCTGAACAACGAGATGGGCTTGTTGAGGATTCCATGTGTGTACACTGTATCAGGAATCTTCTGGCTTTTCCAGAGAGGACAGTGAACTCCAAGATCCAGGCCATTCATACCTGTGTAGATCCATGTTTTTTTTGAGCCTGATGTAGACATGCTTTGAAGAAGTCCTTCATGACTGTTTATACACAGATGTGTAAAATTATTTGTTATTTGGTTGAGAAAATAATCACAAAATTACACGTTTTCAAAAGCACACACATATTACAAACATGATATATTTTAGAAATTAACTGCCCAACACACCTCTGCAATAAATCTTGCCCTGCATGTTTGTGCAGCATGCTCTTTGATCGTCTTTTTATGTGACATCAATTTTGTAATATTCTCTACAGAGAGATTAGAAAGATAATTCAGCCTTCCTCTAGTGGCTGAACAAATTTGTTTTTATATTTGATAATTGAATGCACAAAGCATACGAGTCCAATGTGGATATGCTCTACTTGTCTGTGCTGTTCCACCCCTCAAACCCAAGGGTTTGAATTATTTCTGTTATGTGACTCCCACAGACATAAAGGCTGCAGCCTTAGCATTTGTAGTGGCATTTGCTGGGTTATCAGGACAGTTGCTAGGAGGAAGCTCTCCTGTCAAGCAGCTCCATGACTTCACTTCAGCTTTGTTTGCTCTGCCACAGTCTAGATTATAGTTTGGCATGCTTTCAAACTTGTTTCTTTTCTATGCCTATGTGCCTCCAGTGCTGGACATATTCCTCTTGTCATGTGATTTCTAATGATGCTCTTAGGTGTCACCATAACACCATATGAAAAAAAAAATTTCTGAAAGACATTTTGGTACCATCATGGCCACCAATAACTTTGGCTAGCCTGGAAATGATTGTTGGCTAAGTAGTCCCCATGACTCAGGTCTGATTCTATGCCTACTTGATGCCTCTTTCTAGGTTCCAGTGTTTTGGGGAACAAGGTAGAATGATGCAGAGTAAATAGAGTGTGGAAGGAGACACGGGCCTCAGACAATTGTGGGTATGACGAGATCTTACCTTGCACAGTTTGTATAAACACGCATGTGTTATCTGAGCTTATTACTAGGGTCTTTTCCGGGCTCCTGGAGAGCATGTGCAAATGAGGGTCTTAAGTGTCTATGAAGTTCATGGACCCTTGAGATACCCTGGACTACTTCAGCTGAAGAGGTTCTGAAAGAGACACACATTGGGGAGGGACTTTGTTTGAGCCACCTATGAGGGCAGTGACATTGGTGTCAGGTGAACACAATGGAGGAGATGCTTAGTAGTCAGGGGATGTGGCCAGCAGGTGGAAGCCAGCAGATGATGATAGTGCCTATGCCAAACTTGTCGGTGTTACCAATGATCATAGTCAATGTTAACCAAATATTTTATTATGGTGCGGTACTGCACAGAGTATCTCTCTGACCTAGTAAGTCTCCATGTTGTGTATTGAACATGACATCTGTGACCCCCAGAAAGACCTTTTGAGACTGTAACCTTGATATCTACAGATGCAACCTTAGTATTAGCGAGTAACCATTTAAGATGATGCCATTAGGGGGTTGGAGAGACGGCTCAGTAGTGAAGAGCAACTACTCTCTTAAAGAGGACCTGGGTCCCATTCTCAGCACCCACACAGTGCCTCTGTAACTCTTGTTTCTAGGGGTCTGATGCCCTCTTCTCGCTTCTGAACATACATGGTGCACAAACTTACATGAGACAGACACATGCATATACATAAAAATAAATCAAGCCTTAGGTGGCCCCTGAGCTAACATGGCAGGGGTATTACTATGAGAAAAAGAAAGAAATGTCAGAAGAGAACCTCTCAGTGACAAAAACGAACTGTTGGTCTCTCGCTGGACTCACCAAGAGGAGCCACCGGTCTCTAAAAACTGATGGAGGCAAGGACGGTTTCTTGCCTGCAGATGCCAGAGTGAGCCTGGCCCAGCCAACACCTGGGTTTTAGACCATGAGTGGTCTAAACACTATTCTATTATGTGAAAGTCCCTGCTTCTGGTTTCTTGTTACAGTAGCTTCAGGAAACCAGTTTGTTCCTTGGACAACAATATGAAGTAGATAAAGCCGAGGTCCCCACTGGCTGAACTAAGTGGTTTGTTGAAGTCACCGAGCCAGGTGTGGTGGATCCTTCAGACCCTAGAGAGAGAAGCAAAAAACTCCTCAGGTGGCCAATTCACATGGCCTTGCTCCCATCCATGTGGGAGCTGCCTCCTTTACCTTGCCTGCTGGTACTGGCACCACAGATCTCACCACAGCACCTTATCTGGGGGTTCATAACTACTTCCTACAAATGTCCCATTCTTGTTCTTCTTAGTCAGCCCGTGTGTCCCCAGTCCTATGTGCCACATGTCACACCTTACAGGGCTGGACTCAGCTTTCTGGGAGACCCATAGAAGCCAGAGTGTGGGAAACCTATGAGGACAGGCCACAGCAGGGTCTGTGGTAACAGGGCCTATGGGTACCAAAGCTCACGTGGTACTTGGGACTCTAGAGATGAGCAGACATTCCCCTGCCCTGCCTTCAGCACTGCAGGCACGTTCAAGCCTCTGACCACTGAATTCTGCCTCCGCAGAGATGTAAAATCTTTTAGGGATGTGTTGTCATTAATGTTTACCTTCTTGGGGTCCTTCTTTGGCTTCCTGTCCTATTTCCTGGTTTAATAATGACATAGGCCAAACCTCCCATTTAATCCTTTAAAATATGAAGATTTGCAAGCACCAGCATGATGATATAAAGGAAGAAAAAAATTGATGTTTCACCTCACATAACAGGCTGCAGTGAAAATGCAGGTGTAAAATTACTTCCAGGTTCTATGTATGAGACGCATACGAAATAGAAATGGTTTCACTTAGAATGTGTCCCGTCCCTGTGATAACTCATCTCACACACATGCAGATATCTGAACTCCTCTGAGAGAGAAAGAGGGGGGAGGAATGGAGGAGGTGATGGAGGAGGTGATGGAGGAGGTGATGGAGGAGGAGGAAGAGGAGGAGGGGATGGAGGAGGGGACGGAGGAGGAAGAGGAGGAGATGGAGGAGGAGACGGAGGAGGAAGAGGAGGAGACGGAGGAGGAGGAAGAGGAGGAGACGGAGGAGGAGACGGAGGAGGAAGAGGAGGAGATGGAGGAGGAGGAAGAGGAGGAGACGGAGGAGGAGACGGAGGAGACGGAGGAGGAGGAGATGGAGGAGGAGATGGAGGAGGAGATGGAGGAGGAGATGGAGGAGGAAGAGGAGGAGATGGAGGAGGAGATGGAGGAGGAAGAGGAGGAAGAGGAGGAGACGGAGGAGGAGGAGGAGATGGAGGAGGAGATGGAGGAGGAGATAGAGGAGGAGATGGAGGAGGAGATGGAGGAGGAGATGGAGGAGGAGATGGAGGAGGAAGAGGAGGAGATGGAGGAGGAGATGGAGGAGGAGATGGAGGAGGAAGAGGAGGAGATGGAGGAGGAGATGGAGGAGGAAGAGGAGGAGATGGAGGAGGAAGAGGAGGAGACGGAGGAGGAGGAGGAGATGGAGGAGGAGATGGAGGAGGAGATGGAGGAGGAGATGGAGGAGGGATGGAGGAGGGATGGAGGAGGGATGGAGGAGGGGATGGAGGAGGGGACGGAGGAGGGGACGGAGGAGGGGACGGAGGAGGGGACGGAGGAGGGGACGGAGGAGGAAGAGGAGGAGATGGAGGAGGAGACGGAGGAGGAAGAGGAGGAGACGGAGGAGGAGGAAGAGGAGGAGACGGAGGAGGAGACGGAGGAGGAAGAGGAGGAGATGGAGGAGGAGACGGAGGAGGAAGAGGAGGAGGAAGAGGAGGAGATGGAGGAGGAGGAGATGGAGGAGGAGATGGAGGAGGAGATGGAGGAGAAGATGGAGGAGGAAGAGGAGGAGATGGAGGAGGAGATGGAGGAGGAAGAGGAGGAAGAGGAGGAGGAAGAGGAGGAGACGGAGGAGGAGGAGGAGATGGAGGAGGAGATGGAGGAGGAGATAGAGGAGGAGATGGAGGAGGAGATGGAGGAGGAGATGGAGGAGGAGATGGAGGAGGGGATGGAGGAGGGGACGGAGGAGGGGACGGAGGAGGGGACGGAGGAGGGGACGGAGGAGGGGACGGAGGAGGGGACGGAGGAGGGGACGGAGGAGGGGACGGAGGAGGGGACGGAGGAGGGAATGGAGGAGGGAATGGAGGAGGGAATGGAGGAAGAGGAGGAGGGAGGGGAAGACTATGGAGGGATAGGAAAGAGAATTGCTTTTTTTCGTGGATGGGAAGATCCAGTTGAATGAGACTTTTATTGGAATCTTAAGCTGATTTCAAGGCGCCTCAAGATTAAGTCTCTTCATAAAGGAACCTTCTGCAGTGTAGACGCCCACTACAGTGTACCTGATAAAACTAAAAATCCAATTCAATTTTCTCTTTGCCTTTACATTTCACTTCAAAGCACCCCTTTTCTGTAACCCCATAGCCCCAAATTTCTAGAAACGTGTCTCTGGATCCTGTGATCCGCACAGTAGTGAGTGCAGTTGTGATGGCGTTTCCTGGGGAGCTTGTTCATTTATCTGTCTGCTTACATCTTACCACATCCAGCATTAAAATCACTCAGCCAAGACTGAGGCACTGTCCCCTTGAGGGAAAATCTGTGAATCTGGATTTGTCAGCTTAGAGAGCTGAACTTGACCTGGTTTCTTTTACCTCTAGATTACCTCTGTTTATGTATCAGAAACTGTATGAGATGCCTAAAAGTATGGACAGAGTGTGTGTGTGTGTGTGTGTGTGTGTGTGTGTGTGTGTGTGTGTGTGTGTGTGTGTGCTGGTGATACCTAATGTTGGCTCCCAGGGATTATGAGAGAGATAAGACATTGCTTGGTATTTACTGAGTGTCCCAGAGCAGAGCAGTGAGAACTTCTGGTTGGGCAGAAGGTTCACCTGCTTTGGAAGGAGCTCTTAGCTGATGCTACCAGAGAACCAAACTTGCTTTCCTAAAGCCCTGTGGCTGCCCCTGGGGCCTGTCAGTTGCTAAGTGACTTTGAGTCAGATTCCCACTGGGTCAGGGTCAGCCACTGGCAATGATAGGCATCTACTCTTTGGTTGGATTTTAAGAGAAGATCAGAGGATGTGTGTGGCTGGGTGTGGAGTGGGGTCCCCCCTTTGTTAGGGCACTGCAGCTGTCCTGGGATCCCTGGGCAGCATTCACTAATGCTAGATGAGATGTGGATAAGAAGACAAGAGGCACTGGGCCTGGAGGACCCATCCTTATGTCTCCATTTCTTCTCTATTTTGCTGAGGGTGGTTCCTTAAATCTCACTGGACTAGACTTCCAAAGTAGCCTCTTCTCTCTGGGGAGCAAAGCTGTGGTTAGAAGGGAGTTGATCATTGAAAAGCAATCACACTCAGTAAATTTGTGTTTGTGTGTCTTTTTGTTTGAGGGGATTCTCCACTTATGGGCGTGGGGAGGCTAGAAGTTAAGCAGAAAGCCCTGTTGTTACTGCATTGAGGAGCTTTAGGTTTAGAGCTGTCACCACAGCTAGAAAGTGTGTGGGGGGTGTAAAGAAGGAGAGTGCCGTGGAAAGGGTGTGGTGAGAGCCATTGTAAATCCTGCCCACATTATTGGGAGCAGAGTCATGTGACTGGGACATGCCCCCCTAATTGGCTGTCTCCTGGAGTCATGTGAGTGGACATGCCCCAAGCTTCTTAGCCACTAGCAGCTCTGAAAGTCTGAAGATCTGAGATGTTTCAACTGCTAGTCATTGCAAGAGAAACATTTTGGAGTTCAAGTCTAGCCAAAGTAACTGTTAGAACACAAACATTATTCAATAAAGGGGAAAGAATCTAGAGACTCCAGAAATGCCATGTAAACTATTTCCACCATATAATGTATACAACCAGATATGAAGAAATAGGAGTGTGAGTCATTACCATAAACCAATCTGACCAAATCCATCCTAAGATGATACCAGTGTTGGAATTAGGAGATCGAACTTTGAAACAACCTTTATAAATGTGTACAAGGACGGGGGGGGGGAGGGGAGAGGTTCTAATAAACAAACTGAGAAATAACTCAGAACTGCTGAAACTTGTAGCAGAGTGGAACTGGGGGAGTTGCTAGATCTGGAGTTAGATCAACAGAAAAGTTGAATCAGTGGGTACATGATTATGTGGGACTTGTGATAGTGTCTTATTTATGGTTTCCATCACTGTAATAAAATATCATGATCAGAAGCAACTCTGGGAGGAAAGGGTTTATTTGGCTTATATTTCCTGTTCATAGTTAGTCATCTATGGAAGTCAGGACAAGAACCCAAGGCTGGAACCTAGAAGCAGGAGCTGAAGCAGAGTCCATGGAGGAGTACTGCGAACTGGCTTGCACAGCCCAATTTCTTATATAACCCAGGGCTGCCTGCCCAGGCACTGCACTGCCATCAGTGGACTTGTCCCTCCTACATCATTAATCAAGAAAATGCCTCACAGACTTGCTTCTAGGCCAATCTGATGGTGGCATTTTCTCAATTGAAGCGTCTTCTCGGATGACTGGAGCCTGTCATGTGGACAGGTAAAAACCATCCAGGACAAGTAGGCATTCTAAAAAGAGAGTAAGAAGGGGAAATGCGATAGAAAATGTTTGAAAAAAAAATACAACACCAAAACAAGTCCTGAAACTCTTGGGAAAAGACACAGAAACATAATGCTCCATAGCTGTTCCAACATACTGTGTAGCCAAAGTGCTCAAAAGCAAACAAAAATTCTCAAGGCAGATGGGGGCAATGCACTCAACAGTATTTATAGTGAAAATGGTGACACCTTAAAACCCAACTCTTTAAGGATTAATGAAGCCACCTGTGAATGAATGGAACCATGTGTTTTAAATAGTAAAAGAACATTATGAATCTGTCAACTCCTGAATCTGTGTCAAACAAAAACATCTAATAAGCAGGAAGATGAAATAAGCATTTTCAAATGAGTCAACGTAGTTTTTTGCTAGCAAACCATGCAACAGTGTATGCTAGAGGAAGTTTCTCAGATCCATAACTTTATATGTAAGACCTGAGGACTTGGGGTGGGGGGTGCCCAATGGTCCAGAGGGCTGGGAGGTATGCCCAGTGGTCCAGAGGGCATGGAGGGATACTCCACAGTTAAGAGGGCTGGGAAGGATGCTCAGTGATCCAGAGGACTTGCTGCTCTTGGCAGAGGAACTTACTTCGGTTCCTGGCACCTATGTTGGGCTACTCACAGATACCTGTGACTCCAGCTCTAGGGGATCTGATGCTCTCTTCTGGCTTCCCCAGGCACTGCACACATCTGCCCATATGCATACACAGACACTCTGATACACATAATTTAAAACAAGAGGCAAGAGGAATTGGAAGAAAGGGAGTAGAGTTAGACGTGATCTAAATACATTGTATAAATGTGTAAAACACCCAAGAATACATGAAGAAGGAAAGGGAAGCATACACAAAAATAGTAAAAGCACTATTGGGTTCACTATATAAGTGGATTATAGACATAGTGCATGCATGTTTATTCTTACATGTGAACAGAGGCTGTGGCCCAGAGGAAGAGGGCAGCAGAAGTCAAAAGGATACATTTGCTTCTTACATGAAATGGTACGAGGTGAACTGAGTGGCTGCCGTAAGTCAAGGCCACATGTCCCAGTCTCAATCACTCACCGGAAGTGGTGGAGTAAAGATATATGTAGCTCAAACAGAAAATAGATATAGAAGACATGCTGAAATTTTAGTTAATTCTCTCCCAGAAAATGGGAGAGAAAGAAAATAGAGAGTGGATGAAACACAGTGCTAGGTATGACGGCACACACCTATACTTCTAGCTACTTGGAGGGCTGATGCAGGGGGATTGCTTGGACTAAGGAGTTAGAAGTCAGCCTGGATGACATGGAGACCCCATCTTAGAAAACATAAACATCATAAACATGTTCGATTCAAATCCAGCTGTATCCATGGTTATCTTGAATGTGAATAAATCAAGCATTAAAGCAGACTGTGAGATGTATAAAACAGTTGATCCTAAATGTCATCTACAGAAGGCCTGCTTGAAATACAGAGGGATGGGTAGACTGATGGTTGGCAAACTGAGGTATAATGATAGTGATCTTAGACAACAGACCCCAAGTCCAGGAGTGTTAGCTGAGAGCCGGGGGCATTGCACAAAGGTCAGAGTTCATCCATAAGACCATGATGGGTATGTGGCTGACAAGAGAAATGCAACAGAGTTGATGTGAAGAGTAGGCCAATCAAAAGAAGACCCTTCCTTGCTGTGCCTGGAGATGGCAGTGCTCTTGTCTCAACAGCTGATGGTGCTATTAGGAAAATACAGCTGACACAAGAAAGCTTTGGAATCTTAAGTCTTGTCTCAGCCCACACTTGTATTTATTATCAGTATAATAGAAACAAAACTCCAAATAACTGGAAATTAAATCATGGTGTGTCTACAGACCCGTGGGGGCTATGGAATGGCCTCATTCTGGTGTCCAGAATACCTATGTGCTCAGGGTGGCGAATGGCTCAGGATGAAAGTTGCTGAGACGAACCACCCCAAATATACACGATGCCACTGAGATGCACCTGTCCCCACACACAGTGCCACTGAGATACACCACACACACACACACACACACACACACACACACACACACACACACAAACACACACACACACACACACACACACACACACACACACACACACACACACACACACACACACACACACACACAGAGTGCCACTGAGATGCACCACACACACATACACCATGCCTTTGGAAGGTACCTGGGGTGCAGAGGATCATGTGATACTCAGTTGTCTCAGTTTGGGGAGGAGACTCTGTTGAGTATAGGCAAGCTGACATACTTTGCCCAGAGGTTCCCACCTTGGGACAGAGATGAGCTGGGGTCAGGTCTCTTTGAGACCAGACACAGGCCTTCCCAGGGCACATAAGTCACACACCTCTAATTATATTCACATAAATGGCATTGCCTTTCTTGAAGGGATGTTGTAGAAATACCAGACTCTTGATTTCTGATGAAAATCTGTCCGTTCTCTTTTCTGCTCCTAATTTTCCTATTTATTCAACAGTTCTATTTCTTTTAAAAGTGAGCCTTCCTAATGTTCTTTGCTTATACCTCCTTAAAGATATCCACAGACCCACCAGAGTAGGTGGGAAGGGGTGACACCAAACCTGCCTGAACTGGTTGTAGACTCCCCCAGACCCTTGTCTCCCACCCTCTCCCTTCTCTGTGCCCTGTTCCCAATGGGCTTGAGTGCCCACTGTGTGCCACACACTGCCCCAGGCCTGAGAAACAGCTCCTCTTCTTCATCAACACAATTCTAACAGGAGGAAAAGCCTCTCAGCACTGAGGGTTTGTGTTTGTTTTAAATTTGGTTCCTCTGCTTTCTATTATCCATCATAAATGGTCTATTTCTTCTAACTTATAATTTCATAAAGCTTTCTCATTATCTCGGTCTCTTTGGAAGCACTTTTTAAATGGGTGTGTGATGTACCATGGAATGAATGGATCGTTTTACTCAGTTATGACAAAGGACAGAGGTTCTTAGGGATCACCCTCCATTAACAGGGTGAGAGCAGACACCCGAGTCCTCTCTCTTGTCCCCTACCCACCCTTCTTCCTCTTCTTACGAAATCTCTCTTTTACTTTCCTACATTTGAAAACAGTCTAGATTCCATGTATGGGAGAAAGTGGGATATTTGTCTGAATGACTTGAATGAGAAATGTCCCTACTAGACCCAGGTATTTGAACACTTGTTCCACGGTTGGTGGTGCTATTCGGAGAGGTTATGAATCCTTTAGGAGCTGCAGCCTTGCTGGAGGAAGTATGTCCCTGCAGCCTTGCTGGAGGAAGTATGTCACGTCACTGGGATGGCCTTTGGGATATGGCCTCACTCATTTCCTGTTGTCTCTCCCTATTTTGTGCTTGAAGTCAAAGGTGTACTCTCTCAGCTTCCCGCTCCAGCCGCCTGCCACAGTGCCTCTCCTGCCATCGTGGACTCTCTCTGGAACCACGAGCCCAAATAAATTCTCTTTTCCACAAGTTGACTTTGGTCAAGGTGTCTCATCACAGCAACAGAAAGTGCCCGAGTCTGGGATTAATGTGATTTCCCATTTGACTTTCCTGCAAATGACGTGGTTTGCTCCTCATATGGCTGAGTAAAACACAATCATGCATAGTTTCCACATTGTCTTTATCCATTCCCCTGTCCATGGGCACCTTGACAGTTTTTATAACTTGGCTCTTGTGCAGAGTACCGCTGTTAAACGTGCATACGTGGGCATCTCTCCCTGTGCTGGCTCTGTAGCGGGGATGCACCAGGAAGCTGTTTATAACTAGCTCATGAGACAGTTCCTTTTTAGTCCCTGACTTGCACTCACACTGACTTCCACAGTGGCTGGATTAGCACACATCTCCCACAGTGTCTGAAGATTCTCCACATTCAGGCAGTTGTCTTTCATCCAAGGCCAGTTCTCCATGTCCCAGCAGTGTCATGCCCCTTCTGCTGGCAAGTTGGCTCTCCTAGCTCTGGGAAGCCTGCTGTCGAGGGCTCTGCTCTTCAGGGCTTACGTCGCTTCAGATCCAGCCTAGTCACAGGTGTGAGCCTGCTTCTGGAGCCTGCATAATGTTTGCATGCATTTCAGCTTGTCTCCTTTAGATGATGAATTATACTGCTGGGGTGTTGTGACACCTCCACTGACCCTTCCAGGGGACAGCTCTACACTGATTTATCTGGGCTTGTCACAGGTGTGGGATTTACTTGTGAGGCCTGCTGTCACATCAGGCCAGTGGAGAGCTTCCCTCCCCCAAATCACCAGGAAACCTTCCTCAGCTAGTAGCACCAAGAGGCAGAGCCAGCAGTGCAGTTCATAGCACTGTTGGCTCACTCTTTCTGCACATGCTCTGTGGGACCCATTCTGGCATCTCCCCTCACTGGGTACCTTTCCTTGGGAGTTTGTTCAGCTCTGCTAACTGGATATTGGGTCTTCTAACTCGGAACAGGTAGAGGTTTGGAACATGGGCTCCATCCCTGTGTACCTGTGTGACCTAAGGTATGTGGGTGTCATATGATCTCTCTGTGCTTCTCAGTTCTGATTATCATTCTCAAACTGCCATAAACCCAATGGCTTATAAAGAGCAGAGTGTATCTCCCAGCCACGGTGGCCAAAAGCTCTAAACCCAGGCCCTAATAGATCCTGTGTCTGCCGAGGCCTGGCTTCCTCACCAATAGAGTTTCTTATTGTGTCTGTATGTGGTCACGTGCTTGGAGGGCTCCACTCCCAGAACTCATGGGGCCAAGCTATCTCCAGAGACTCTGTCCACCGTCTTATGCTGGGGACTAGGATTTGGCTCATGAGTTAAGGGGGGGTTAGGGTGCACAAACAAAAATGTCACGCAGCTCATTTTCCAAGCAAGACACTGGTTTTTATTATTTATGTGTACATTTGTGTATCTGCCTGTCAGTATATATTATACCACACGTGCAAGTGCCTGCGGGGCCCGGAAGAAGGTGACGGAGCCCCTGGAGCTAGGGCCAGACAGTTGTGAGCTGCCTTAATGTGGGTGCTAGGAATCAAGCCTGCATTCTCTCCGGGAGCAGTGGGTATTGTTAACCACCAACCATCTCTCCTGTCCCTACACAGCGCTTCTTAATGATGAGAACGAACGATGGGTCTCTCTTTTTGGGTCATCATGGAGTCAGTGAAGTGACACAGGAGGAAAAGTGCATTGCAAAGTGGTGACAAGACAGACCTCAGGCATTTACGAGTGCTGTGACTCCACTGATTGCAGGCTGCCAGGGCTCAGAGAATGCACGTTCATTTTTTCACTGGGTCAGTTTCCTCGCCTGTAAACTTGAACCTGAGAGACTTTCCAAGACCTTGCAAAGAGTAATAGACTCAAACCGTGCTGTCCTGCCCGTGATGATGGGAGAAACTGCTAGCCTTGTCATGATAAAAACAGTTTAATCTAGTCTGTGAACTGCTCTTTTCTTTTTCTCTGGTTGCTTCTGGCCATATCTAGCCGTGTGGTTCCACAAAGAAGACAAAGTGTGCATGGTCATTTAAATAAAGTGAATGGAAATTAAATAAAAATTAGACCTTGGATTCCTAAGTGAACTACATGGCAGCCATGGGTGGCTATGTGTGTTCCTCACTTTCTTCTTGGCTGTGTCGAAAGTCCTGAGAGTAGCACCTTGAGGGAGGAGTGCTCAGTCTGCGCTTGCATAGCTCTATGTGCATGAGCTGGATTGAGGTAGAGCATCTTGGCAGCAGTTGTATGTGACAGATGTTGTTGACATGGTGGCATCCAGAAGCAGAGAAAGGAGGGTACAGAAAGAGCCAGGGTGAGATACAGCCCAAGGACACACCTCCAACGACATGTTTCCACTCGCTACTCCCCAACACACACACCTTTCCCACCTCTTAGCAATGCTATGGTGTTCAAGTCCAAGGGATGAACCCGTTCTTGCTCTCAAAGCCTTCAGGGCCAATTGTCTCTGGTGATGTCCTCACAGATGCTCTGCAGAGGCACCCTGGGTATCCACTCCCCTAGGCGTTGACCCTGAAGAGAAACCAGTACAGTACTCTGTTTGGCAGGGAGGGTATTTCTGTCACAAGAAATGTTCCTTTGGGACACGATGTTGTAGAGCTGGTAACACACTTAATTTGTCCTCAGCTCTGGTCCATGCTGGAAGAGAGCGCACCACCTTTGTTAATGGTGGCATTTCATAGTATTATCTCATCAATAATGGGATGTCCTTGCAGAGCCTGTGATGCATTTCCTGATTCAGAATCTCCAGCATGAGGCTTAGTGGCATGTCTCCCTTACTGTTTGCTCTAGGGCCCTGGTGCAGGCTAATGGTAGAGATTTGGAGCTCTAAGGGGCAATAGCAGAGTTAAGTAGGGCATGTGGCTTTCCCCAAGATGTCCAGCTGCCGTGAGACACAAACTTGCAGACTGCTATTACTAAGTACACATTGCTTTGGCAGGTCACTTTGTGGCAGTCCATCTGAGATTGAACTAATTTGCTGGACTCAGCCAACTCCTCTGCAGAAAGCATTTCGTGTGCTCCACTGAAAACAGCTAATTTGTTGTGTATACCTTCAAAATGATCTTGAAATAAACGGCACTCTGTATTGGGCGATTAGGTTTAAGTGAATAAACTCAATACCCATTGGCACACAGTAGATACTGCGAAAAAGTGAACAGACCAACCACAAGATTGGATTAAATACAGTGGCCACAGTTTTCTTGAGAGTGTGCCAGATGGGCTCTGGCCACAGGGGGTTACTAGACCAAGAAGATAAACAAGATTAAAACAGAATTATTTCCCATTGCAAATCAGGGTTTTCCGCTGTGTTTGCAGCCGTGACTCCTGGGGAAAGGCAGCCTGGGCAGAGTTTACTGTCACAGAGCCCGTGCGTGTATGTCCAGTGATAAATCAGAGGATTTATGTATTTAATTTCCTCTTATTGCTGACTCTTTTCCCATCTCAGAGATATGAATTTGAAAGTTAGGATGTGTATGTGCAGGTAGTAAAATGCCATTTTGTTCTTTCTCGCTGGCGGAATCCTCTGTGGAATTAAAATAGCAGGAAAATCTTGTTAAAGACGCTCCAATTCGTTATGCGGTGGAGATTCATGTGGTGAAGTCGGGCCTGGCTGCCTTTAGCTGTGCTGTGGGGAGGGTTTCTCCCACATCTGATAAGTGATTGTCAGGTCACATGTCCATCCACGGTGCCTCCCTGTGTTGTCACCGCTCTACCTTTTGTCTTGTTTTGTTTGCTACATGTTGGACACGACTGTCCTCCAAGCCAAATAACCACCATTGGACTGTTGAAGTCTAATCACAGAGAGTCACCTGAGTACTCAGTCACTCCACGCCACTCGTTTAAAGCAATTCTGTCCCAATAGCAAGTGGACTCCTGAGAGAGACTAGGGTACCAAGGCTCGGGAAGCCTAGAGGGGTGGTGTTCCATCAGTGCAGTTGTAGGAAATCTCTCCTCTCTGCTGATAAAGACTTGCCAATGCAGTCTCTTTGGGGTGGGAGCACCCATGAGGGAGCACCCACAGTAAGTAATGTCTCACCCATGCTCTGTAAGAAAACCCAATAAACTCATTGGTTCCCCAGTGTGGGCTTGTATAGAATTCTGTCTCAGTTTATCATTGGGCCCTTGGGGGAACCATAGATGCTGTTTGTGTCTTCGTTGGGCCCTTGGAGGGAAGTTATAGATGCTGTTTTTGTCTTCCCAGAGGAAGGAATCCAGCAACTCTGCTCTAGTGAGTTGGGCCACATGGTTTCTATGTTTTCCCACGTAGAAGCCCAGCAAGGTTTGAGGGTCTTGATTCATGTAGTTTTATTCCGAACCTTTCTTGCAGTGGTTGGGATTGTTTTACCCGCCCACTCAGCAGTCACCTCTGTGGATAAACATTCCCACATCATCCATTGATCAGAGACCTCCAGCATGTCAGGACTAACAGCTCCAGGTTATTGACCCTGAATTTTGGTCATAGCTTTAACACAAAGTCACATTAACTCTCCCAGTAGCATGAAAGTCTTGCCTTGGACTTCAGGCATGGCTGTGTCCAGGCCTGTGTAACTGTTACCCTTATATTTTGTCTGCAGCTTCTTGCCTCCCTGGCTTCAGGCTTTATTCTTAGCCATGTATTTCTCCCATGGCAGGAAGGTCTCTGGCAGTTCCAATTTCTTCCCATCCTGTTAGGGTCTGTGGAAGGAAAGCTGCATCTTTCTGTGGTGTCTACAGACCCAGTGTGCCCACCCCTCATTACAGTAAGGTTCTTTAGTCATTCCTGGATGGACCCTGGTACTAAAGAAGGTGAACTCCCATTGGCAAAGCCTGCGTGACTGTTGGCAGGGTTGTGGGTTAATCAGCCCTGACTGAATTCTAGGCAAACGTTCCCCTTAGAAGACGGAGGGAACCTGTGGAACAGAAGGGCTTTGCAGCTAGAGCGGGGAGTGGGGGTAGGGTAGGGGAGAGCATCCCTGACATCCCCCGACACCCCCGACACCCCCTCAGCTTTGTGTAGAGCTCAGTTCCTCCATGCTTGGAAGCGCTCCATATGTCTTCATGCTGGCTTTGCTGTGAAGAGACCACATAGTTGGGGACGCCTCTCCACACCACACACATGTGGTGACAGCTTACCTTAATTCTGCAAGGATCCAACCTTGCTTGTGGGACCTGGGAGCTGCTGCTGGCATTTCTGGTGATGTGGTCTGGACTCCAGTCCTGCCTGGGCCCATCTGTAACTGAGTATGTGAAGTTCCCACAGTTCTCTTCCTTACTGGATTTCCTCCATAGCTAGGAATAGGAGTAGTGCTACAGTCTGGGACTGTAAAAACCTGTAAAGGCTTCATGGAGAGTAGCCCTTCTGGGAGCACAATGAGCTCATTCCAGACCCTTCTCCTTAAGCCCTCTCTCTGCCCCAGCTTCCACTACTGGCCTGGGACAGGGTGGTGAGGGGGTGATTTTCTCGGAGAGTTCAAGGTAGGAATGGGGCTTGTGGCTACTAATGAGACTTCCGGAGCAAGACCACAGAGGCTGAATAGAGGTACTACCTCTTTCTGGTATATGACCTCAGGCGAGCCTCAGTGCCTGGTTATCTGCTGGAGAAGGGACTTAAACCGATCACATTATAAATAGCCTACACCAGCAATTAGGAAGCCATACTGTGTAAGTCACAGTTTGTGGCAGTACTGGGTTTCCCATTTGCCTTTCTGGTCTCACAACCTTTCCATGCTGACATTAGACAATGGCTCTGTCCCTGGCTGACTCTGGTGTACCTGTCCAGGGTTCACCAGGCACTGGGCATATTTCCCTGGCTTGGTATAATCCTGTATTTCCCAGTAAGCAATGGCTAAGCTTGATCACATAGATAAAAGGAAAACACTATTTCTCATATTCACTCCTTCCTGTGTTACACACACACACACACACACACACACACACACACACACACACACCAGTGCCCTCTACTTCTTCCTCCGGGTTCCTGCTGTTGTCTGACCATCAGACCATCAGTGGAGTAACAGGGTCTCTCTTGATGCCCTTTCGCATCTGGCTTCCCCAGCGCTCTGCTCTGCGAGTGATGCAACCTGCTCTGCTGTGTGGCTGCTATTCATTTTTTCACATGTTGTCTGATCCTTTCTCTCTGAGGACATCTGGACTGTTTGAAGCCAGGGCTGTGTGAGCATTTCTGTAGCTGTGTTGTCCTTTTGCATTCTTGTCTCGTTTCTGGGTGGTGTCATCATGTTGATTTGCACACTGGGGATGAGTGTCTTTACACTGTCACAAAATGCTGGTGGTGACTGGCCAGGGTTCATGTTTCAGCTCTCTTTGTGTAATACAGCTTGTGAGCACCCACTTTGTGAAATATAGCTGTTCATACCTTCTTTCCCATTCTTTTAAAGCATGCTTTAACTATGTATATGTGCGTGTGAGTGCAGTGCCTGCAGAGGCCAGAAGAGGGTGCCAGATGCCCTGGAGCTAGTTACAGACAGTTGTGCCTCACCTAATGTGGGTGCTGGGGACTGAACTTGGCTCCTCTAGAAGAGCAGCAAGTGCCCTTATCTCCTGAACCATGTCTCTACCTCCCTGGTGAACTGTCTGTCCTTATCCTATGGATGTGTGTGTCTGCTACCTCCCATCTGCAAGCCACCTCTGTGCTGAAGACAGATGTCCTCTTCCATATGGAAAGGATGCTTGCTCTTTACATGTTTTAACCAAGCTTCTGGGAGAGTGAGGTACTACTGCTTTGATAAGTACCCTGGACAGCTCTCTCTGGCTTCAGCAACCACATACTTCCTGAGGGGGAAACCCATAGTCTTCTGCCCTAACTTCCTGCTTCTTTGAGAAAGAGCCTTTCTTCATCCTTGCCCCTGGCTTGTTTAGGGTTGTCTCTTTCTTTTTAAAAGAAGCTCACTCAGGCCCAGACCATGCTTCAGACAGACCACAGAGAGAATGGCCTGTGTTTTGAAGGAAATGGACAGGTCAGCCAAGCACATCTTTTCTCCTCTGAAATGGTAATATAACGGGTGGGCCTTGTTAAGAAAAGGAGTGGCAGGCCGAAATGTACACAGATGAGAGCCAGCTACTAAAGAGCATTCCTGCTGGAGATCTGTTACTCTTTTTGTTAGCGCTTGGCATGGATTAAATCTGGTGAACTTTGCAAACCCTAAGATGCTGAGTTGGAAAGAGATGGCTCCAACACTCTGGGGTCACACAGACAATAACCTGTAGAGCCCAGGCTTTAGGGAGTTCTGTTGGATGCGCCAGGTTAGAACTCTATAACCCTTCTCTTTTGGGGAAGTTGGGTACCTGTGCTTTGCAGCGTGGCTCCAGCCAGTCAAACCACACTTTGAGCCTTGTGCTATGGAGAAGCTCAGTACTCTGAGAAACTAGGAAGTATCTTGTGCTTCAATTATCCATCACAAAAGTGTGTCAGTGACATTGACTATGTCCCTGGTGCCTTTTAAAGTTGTCTCATTGTCCAGAAAGGCATTCCATCTTATCTTCCTGGGGTGGAGGAGGACCTGGGAGTTCTGGTAAAACATGGTGGACTTCAACAGTTAGCAACAAGCCGGACTAGAATTGTACATGCAAGGCCATCTTGTATCCAGTTTCTTTTGAAAGGCTGCTTGGTGTCAGAGTTGTCAGCAAATGACAAAGGTCATAGGAATCTCCAGGAAGCCAGCAGTTAGTATCTGTGGCTTCTAGGTTCTTTCTCAGGGGAGGAAGCAGTGAGTAGAAGCTTGACTTGCTTACTGGTTTACATTGTGGGTTATTTATTATCAAGCTTCGGGGACAGAGTTGGGATCAATTCTTTCCAAGGTTTTCTGAATCCATGGCTTCTTGTCCTGTGCCTGTGAGGGAGTGACAGGTGCTCCCTCGCCTGTTTTTTTTTTTTTTTTTTTTTTTTTTTTTTTTTTTTTTTTTTTTTTTTTTGTGTGTGTGTTATCGATAGCATTGTGCTGGTTAGCTTTGTCAACTGGAAACAAACTAGAGTCACTCGAGGGGAGCGAACCTTGATTGAGAAATTGGCCTGTGGGACATTTTCTTGATTTCTGATCGATGTGGGAAGACTCAGCCCATTGTGAGCAGTGGTCCTGGGTTGCATAAAAAAGCTGAGAAAGCCAGGAAGCAGCATTATTCCATGTTCTGCTTCAGTTCCTGCCTCCGGGGTCCTGTTTTTGTCCTGACTTCCTTCAGTGATGAACTGTTGGCTGGAAGTGTAGCCCAAACAAACCCTTTCCTTTCCAGCTTGGTTTTGGACATTGTTTTATCATAGCCAATGTGAAGCAAACTAGTGAGCTGCTGTGTGGTGAGCCACACCTTACTCAAGTTCATTTGGTGGAGTTGTCACCATGGAGGAGGAGAAGCAAGAGGGGCTAGGGGTTTGTCACTGAGTCCCTCTTGAACTGTTACAGTGTTCTTGTTTGTCATTTGTTGGTGACTCGTTGGGAGCCTTATTTCTTTCTGTAGCCAGGGTGTTCTGTCTTTCCATGATCCATTTCGAGTATTGATTACCTTTTCAGTGAGATGTCCCTTTACTCTTAGCTTGAAAACAGTATTTTCTCAATTTTATGCCTTGTGGCTTCCACCCCCTATTGCTTTTCTCCCCGTGTAGGTACCGCCTCAAGCATAAACAGCTGTTTTTCTGGGTAATTTTCCATGCTGCTGTTTGAGCATTTTGCAGTAGTGAAGGGCTCTGGGAATGATTGCCCCGCCTGAACCAGCCATCCGTAGACACAAACACAATGGCAGCATGAAGATGGGCTGTCTGAGAGTTCAGAGCGTAGTAATTGCAGAGTGCAATTTGCTTGCTCTCCTCAGTAGTGTCTGTCTGGGGACAATCACAGGAACTTTCAGAGGCTTCTGAAGAAAAAAAAAATCTCATCTCATCTTTGGAGTTGGAGACGAGAACAAGAAAATGAATGCAGGTTTCCTTCGTTTGTGAGCTAAGTTCTGACAATTGAACTCTGTCATCTCTGTTGTGGTCTGTGGAGTCAGTGTGCTCTCTCTGGGTAGGATGGGAGATGGTCACCCTCCTTGAGGCCTAAGGCCTCTCCTTGGCACTTTCACAAAACTAAGACCCGCTATGACAGTTGCCTTGATTTCTCTCTTACAGGTTAAGAGCAGAAAGTCTGGGCCATATAGAAGTCTAGAGACAAAGGATAAGTCAGGAGACTGAATTCTGTCTGGAAGCTTTGCAGGCAGAAATTATGTCTGTTAGAGGAGCAAGGAACCTCAGACTCTCTCACACTGGAGTTCCCTGGTTCAAGGACAGCACCTGTAGAACACAATTCAGGATATTGGAGGGACAACTCTTACCTCTTGGCCGTCTTTTGTGGTCAGTGCTTAGTGGGCTGATCTGAGTGGAATGTGTGTAACCCTTGCCTTGCAATGTCTGCTGCTTCCCTTCACATCCAGATTTAAGGATGTCTGTTGGTTCACATCCGTGTGAGGTCAGCAGTCTGTATGCTCAAAGCAAACTTCTGCTCTGTGACAGCCTGAAGCTGGGTTTCCTCCGCCCACCCTCCCTCCGACTCTGTCATTACACATATTTGGACTGTCCTGGCCCTCATTCCTGCACCAGGCTTCTGGTGAGGCTGCTTCCTCTGGCTCTGCCTCTGGGGAGACCCACTAGTACAACCACCATGGGTCCTTAGTGAGGAACAAAAGGAGGGACCATCCAGGGAGATGAAGCCTTGCTCCTTATGCTTGGTCACTGTGTGAGAGCAGATGGTACCCAGCCCTCACTGTTTCTCTAGCCTGGATCTCTTAGACAGTGAAACCCATCTAATCCCATGGAGGCCCCATGGCCCAAAGTGCCAAGTCTAAGTATGATCAAGGCAATATATCTTTAACATGAGTCCCTAGTACAGCCCTATGTAATAATCCAAATGTGCTTTTAGTTGAATGTATAATTGCCATGCAATGCTCAGGGCTGTTTGTTTTGTAGTCTACACCCAGCTGAGACTGTGAGTTGTGTTTTTATGGTATTAAGGTGAGTGGGGGGTGGGGGTAGGTCTGTAAAAAGATTGTGAGACACTCAGTACACAACACACAAACTTGAAATAGTTGCTTCCTGTTCCTTACAAGAAATTTAAGCAGCCCCACCTAGCAAGGGCAGAGCCTGATTTCTGCAGTGATCAGTTGGGTACAGGGCACTGGTGTCTGACATACAACTTTGCCTAGGCTCTTATTGGCCTGACCGTCTGGGCCAAGGGCTTCTAGCACTGAGATCAGCCATGAAGAGCCATGTGAGCCTAACATGGAGATCAGTCCCCAGTCCTGAATGAAAATCTGTGGAAGGCTGGGTCTCCTGCCATTTTCCACTTATCAGTACAAAGCTCACAGAGGGCCACTTGCGCTTTTACTATGCTCCCCACTCCCACAGGTGTGAGTGGCTCTTGATATCCTTAATAAATAATCTCATTTAAGTAGAGTAGTGGTGGAACATTTTTCTGAAGGTCTTTAAACTGGCTATTTATTTTCTTGGAGAAATATAACCCCAAATGGCTTGGTAATGAGTTGCTGCTGTTGTCATGGGACCGGTTCACGTGGTAAGGAAGATGTATGCTTCCAGGTAGATGCTGGAGAGTTAAAGAGAAGTCAGCCCTGCTGAGCACAAAGGGTCTGCTTGGCATTGGTCCTGTGTGTGCCCATTGCTCACTTCCCATGTTGTCCAGTTGTGTTGCCCAGGAGTAATTGCCACATGAGAATATGGGGACATCCAGAAGGCAAACACGATAAATTTCCATCTGCCCCCTGACATTGGTGCATCTCCAGGGCCTTCTCTATCATGTGTTCATTTGTGTTGTCAGTGGCCCGGTCTGGCATTGACCAGGGCAGGGCTGGGGAAGCTGCTGGGGGAAGCACTCTCTCAGGCCAAGAGCAGATCAGATTGCAGACTGCTGTACCTTCTTCAGGCACCCTCCACTTGCTGGCCCTCTATGCAACCTATCTGATCAGGGATGCTCCTTTGTGCCCCTCTCCAGCAGTGCTAGCTGTACTCAAGGGCCACACAGAAATCCGTGTGACAGTGAGACTGGGGTGAGTCCGTGCTCTAAATCCGTGTGACAGTGAGACTGGGGTGAGTCCGTGCTCTTGGCCCATGGATCCCTCCCTTCCCAAGTCACACATTGTGCTGCATCTTTGAATGTGCAACCGCCTTTCCCTAAAGAGAAGATGAGCACATGGGTGGAAGTTTCTGTCCTACCCGGTCCCACAGCCATTTAGTTCCAAATAAACACATAGAGGCTTACATTAATTATAAACTGTTTGGCCAACGACTCAGGCTTCTTATTGGCTAGCTCTCTCTTAATTATTAACCCATTTATATTAATCTATGTAACTCCATGTAGCGTTGGCCTACTGGGGAATTTCTGAGTGTCCTATCTTCCCAGTTGCTACATGGCATCTCCCTGACTCATCCTCCTACCTTTCTCTATCCCTGTTTGGATTTCCTGCCTGGCTAAATCTTGCCTGTCCATTGGCCAAAACAGCTTTATTCATCAACCAATAAGAGAAACAGATATTCACAGCATACAGAAGGACACCCCCCCAAAAAAAAAGAAATGAAAAAAGGACATCCCCCATTATCTCCTCTTTTCTGTCTAAACACAAATGAAGGTTTTAACTTTAACATAGTAAATATATATATATATATATATATATATATATATATATATGTGTGTGTGTGTGTGTGTGTGTGTGTGTGTGTGTGTGTGTATAATTATCAAGCAAGAACTATAGTTAACAATATTTAGTTCTCTAACATTTGACAAAAATTAAACATTCTATCATCTATTCTATCTATGTGAGTCTAAATTTTATGTGACTTATCCTTTATCATAAATAAGGAAAACCATAACCATCTGTCTATAACTACATCAAAAACCCCAGAAGGATAATACATAAACTCTAGGATTGACAGAGACATCTCATTGTCTGGACAGTCACCCAAAGTTCCTCTGTAACATTGGGGCATCCCTTTTCAGCATATAGGCCTAAAGTGTCTGACAGACTTTTCTATGAGGCTGGAACCTTGAAGGCCCATTTTGTCGCTTGGCAAGTTAGCAGTCACATTTCTTTGTAACCTGCTTGTTCAGTTTGCACGGCATGCTGTCAAGTAGCCCAGGAAAAAGCAGTTGCTTATCCAAATGGCTATCCCTGCCATGTTGAAAGCAAACGCCATAACGAGTTTCTTCAATGCCCAGCTTCCTCTCTGAAGTACTTGGTGTTGCCAGGAGCAGTTGTTTCTCATTGCCATGAAAAACCCTAATAAGCCATTTTAAATGGCATATTCTGTAGGTCTTTGAAAGGTTTTGAAGAATACCTATCCATTTGAAATATAGCTCTGTATATCTAGAAAACCTAAGTTTTGACTATTATAGGTGACTATCTATAATCTGTATTTAATTACACATTATATTTTAAATGAGCTGCACAAACACAATACCTAAACAAGAGTATAAATATGCATATAATAAAATTGACCTTAAATTTGTATCAATAAACCAAAATCCATACCAAAGCAAAGTATTCATTTCTATATGATATTCCCTTTATTCTTTAGAAAAAGATTGTGTTAATTAATCATTTATAACCAACCCCACCTAAATGAAAACAAATATTTAAAAACATTATTTTGGAATTTGGTTGTAGTTCTCTCCAAACTGCTTCCTGCTGTTTGGGGGCACTATCAATCCCTTGGGGATCCTGAGAAAACCGAGAACCTGGCCAAATCCTGGCTGCGGTGGTCTGTGAGGCTGCATTATCTCAGCTGCTTAGGATGCTGTATCACCTGGGCCTCTGTTTAAGGAGTCTCATTTGATCAAACCATGTTAGTTTGGAAGGAATCCGCAGCTTTTAATCTTCTGTGAAAACAAATCAGAACCTCTTTTCCAAAGTAACATGTCCTTACTTAAGTTTTGAAGTCAAGGCATTCTCAAAATATATATGTTGGATCAATCCAGCAGCATTTATAATCTAATGTCTGTTAGCAATTAATTGCTCCTTCCTCAGCAACCAATTTAAAGACAACACAATAACCTACAGTATCCAGACTCTGTGTGCATTTCCCATCTTTACATGGCTTTTTTTATTATTCTATTTCTTTTATTTTTGAGACAGGGTTTCTCTGTGTATTTTTTGGCTGTCTATGGAACTCACTCTGTAGATCAGGTTGGCCTTGAAATCACCGAGGTCTGGCTGCCTCTGCTTCCTGAGTACTGGGATTAAAGGTGTGTGCCACCATGCCCAGGTACTCTATTTCTTTTTAAAGGACTTCTCTGTCCTTTTTCTTTTCTCTCTCAAGCCTATGCATATTTTTAAACATGATGTAAACTTTTTAGAGATTTTTTTTCCCTTTGAGTCTGTCTTTACTGTATATTTCTGTCTTTTTCTGACCAAATAAGTCTTTAATCTGCTAAACAGCATAGCTAAGATTAACATGGAGGCTGACTCCACACTATTCTCTGCCTGTCCTGAGAGTCTAGCTTTATAATAGAGGTACTGGTAGGAGCCATGTTTATTGTCACAACTCTTCAGAGTTTCTAGGTCCATGTCACCACCAAGAAGCATCCTGCTGGCTGCTCATAAACACCATTTAAGTGTTTGGCAGCAGAGCCTCTTAAGACAGCCGTGAGTTTTTTGCCACTAATGCTGAGTCAGGAACCCTCTCTTAAAGTTTGCCTCTAGCAAACAGAACCCACATGAGAAAATGCTGCTACCACGAAGCCATACATAATTCAGTTCTTTGTTTTCAGAATCCCTTTTTAAGGTTTTACATGGAAATTCTTGCCCCATGTTGGGTGCCAAAATGTGAAAGGGAGTTGTATTGGTCTAATAAATACCCGTAGTCAGACATAGAGGAAAATGCTGAGAGATCAGAGAGAAGGAGGAGCAAGCCACAGCCACGCCTTACCTCCTTAGCTTCTCAGCAGATAAGAGTGAGTTCCTGTTTCTACCTGCTTACATCCTCTTTTCTGCGAAGCCATCTCACTTCCTGTTTCTGCCTAGCCATCTCACTTCCTGTCTGCCTATCCAGACCTCCAGACCTCTATGGTTAGCTAGTGGCAAGCTCCATTCTCTGACCTTCAGACAGGCTTTATTTGTACAAGCAAGATATCACCACACAGCTGTTCATCATCTTAGTTGGATGTTGTACTACAAGCATGTGAACCCCTGAGGAAACGTGCCTGAAAAGCACTTCTCAGCAAATGGCCTCAAAATTGCTGACAGCTTGCATGTTTTCTCCCCTTGTGAGGTTACCCCCACCCCCAGCCTTCCCTTTTGCTGGCTTTTTCCTGATGGCACTCTGCTGCAGTGTTTGTTACCTTCCTTTCCTCCCAGGCAATTCTCGGGCAATTCGCCACTCACCCTCTCAGCCTCCATCTCAGTCCTGAGAGCTCAGCTTCCATGCTTTGTTGGAGTCATCCCTTCCCCTCCACACTCCTGCTCCCTCTGCAACACGACCAGCTTGGCTTCCACCAATAGCTGTTCTGAGTCGCTGCTGGATGCTTGAGTCAGAGCTGGGTCCAGAACAATTCACACATCAGAAGTTGACAGCCTAGAGCTTGAGGCTCGAGGACCTGGATCGGGTACCAAGAACTTAGCCTTTAAGAGGCTCTCAGCCTTTGTAATGCTGCAGCACTTTAACACAGTTTCTCATGTTGTAATGACCCACAACCATAAAATTATTTTCATTGATACTCCATGACTGTAATTTTGCTACTGTTAAGAATCATGAATATCTGACATGTGGGGATATCTGATATTTGAACCCCAAGGTTTGAGAACCACTGCCTTAAGTCCTTCCTTGGGGTTTTCTAGCCTCTTCCTCTACATACACCCACATCTGCAGACTGTAGGTAGGTTCTGGAACCTTCTAGAAGGCCCACAGCTATCCAAGCACAAATACACACAAATATGCAAGTGGCTCTGGTCAAATGGAGCTTTAGGGATCACGGGTCCTTCTTAGAGAGAGGCTGGTTTGAGTGGGTTATACTTGCTTTGGTGCTTGGTCTAGTGGACTACACTGGTACGCCATCTCAGGCAGGATCTTGGCATCTGAGTGCAATGGCCTACCTGTCCTTCTCAGTCAAGAGAAGACTGAGCTAGCATCTTTTCTGTGAGCCCTGAGGGCTGAAGGGAGGGCCCTATAATGAATATGTAGAACCCGGCTGTTCTTTGCCAAGCAAAGCGTGCTGTTTGTATTATCTCCTTCTTACAAAGGCATTGCCTCCTTCCTCCGGAATCTGGCCCTACCACAAATAGCAGGATCTCAGGGGCCACAGGAGGTAAGCTAATGAAGCTGCTCCCCATCAGAATGCCTGGAGACAGTTGGATGGACTACAGTGGCAGCCAACAGATAATCCAAACTCCATCGCACGCACGTGCAGCTCCGGATCACACAAGCTAAGCTGAGTAATGTGATTGCTTAAGTGGTACCTTATTTATGATTTCTCCCAGAGCACAGGTGGCTGCCTTTCTGAAGCAGCCATCACCCGGATTTGCTATCTCAGAACCCTCTGTAGCCTCATGAAAGGATCCCTCTCGAGAAAGCCAATGGAGTGTTTATAAAACTCCAGTATCAGCTTAGAGCAGAGGATAAGCAGGGATCAGTGAAAACATGGCCACCATTTTTGGAGCATCCTACATGCTGGGCACCTAGCAATAGCCACCTCTAGTCATGCTTCCAGGCACCCTGGTGGTGCTGGCACCGCCACCCTCATTACTCAGATAAGAAAGCTGAGCATGGAAAGCTGAAGTCACTTCACTGTGGCATCACAAATGACAGGACAGGCTGCCGCTTAAAAAACAAAACAAAACAAAAAACTCATTGGTACTTACTTATTTCAGGTTTCTGGCTAGGAAGCAGAGCCATTGGTTTCGGCGTTTTGTAGAAAGAGAGGCGTGGGGAAAGACCTGGGGCTTTCCTGGCCAATGGGAAAATAGCTGTGTATTGCTGCCAAATAATTCCAGCAGGCAGCCCTGATGAGGCCCCTCTGGTTCCAGCTGTGATCACTGTGTCCTGTTGCTTAAGCTGGGTGGCATGTCAGGCCTCCCTCGCCTTATTAAATAGAGCCACCATCTAGGTTTGTGGCAGATTTCTCACCGTGTCATAAACAAATGGACGGTTTCTGATGCACGCTCTGAACCATTCTGCCTCGCGTTTTTAGAAGGGGTCTTGGAACCGGTGCTGGCCGGAGAGCTGAGGGTTAAGCCCCTCCTCTTCCAAGCCCCGCCTCTTCTGTACCCTTCCTTTCTTGATGAGCAGAAATGCTGCGATAAAAAGAATATGCGAAACTATGGAAGATTTTGCCACCCTGAAAACGAGCTCATGAGAAAAGGCGGTGGGTGGGTGGTTCCTTGGGTTGCCTTGGAATGCACCTGGGCTTTTCTTTGGCGTGGTTCGGCCGTCTGCATTCTTGATTCCAAGGCATGGTGCATGGGTGTGTCTGTCACAGTCTCCGCCGTTAGTCTACGGGGGTCTTAGATGCTGCTGTGAATGTGGATTTCAGCAGAATAATTTCACCCCTCCGAGTCTGGACGTCCCTATGAGTGTAACGTGAGGGGCATGCCGCTTCCCCTCTGCTCGCCCCAAAGACGTTTATAATGACGGGAGTAGCAGTTTCTCTGTGTGTCCTGGCTGTCCTGAAACTTGCTTTGGTGGATCAGTCTAGCCTCGAACTCACAGCCACCTGCCTCTGCCTCTGCCTCCCGAGTGCTGGTATTAAAGGCATGCACTACTATAACCCAGCCAGATACCAGCTATCTTAGTTTTGTAAAAATTCAAAAAACAAAATCATCATCAACAACAACAACAAAAAACAGTTGCTAAAAGCAGAAACAGGAAGGAAACTGTTTCCCAAACACTGACAACCACTGTCACCATTTTGAGTTTGTGTGTTTACTTTTCTTCTCACACGACCCGTGAGCATATATATCTTCAGGATGGTTGGAAGCCAAGACCTTGACTGAACACGACTAACTGTGACCCATAGTTTCTGGCACAGTCTGGCAGAGCCATGTTGTCCTGGCCTCTAGCATGTTAGTGGCCCCGTTGGCCCTGTCCCTTTGCATGCTTTGAGCACGGGGAGGGTGCATTTAAGGCGGACATGAAGTACTTAGCTACTGTTACAGCCTTGGCTCTCTTTCTTGTGTCTCATTTTTCTGCTCCATTCCTCCGTTGTTGTACTTGCAATGAGAGGGTAACACGGTGCATGATTTGCTTTTGGGAAATTTGTGAGTAGTTTATGTCTTCGTAGTTCTGGCCATCATGTGGACAAACCAGCAGAGTTATTTCTTAAGGTTCATGAGTTATTTACTAGGAGAGGGACTTGGAGGATCTCAGATATAATAACTGTGTGTGCTCATGCTAGAGCCTTAAAAAGTAAGTGCAAAAAAATAAAGAGCCAAACAATAGCAGCTATTGCTCTGATTTAGCTTAAGGTTTTACATATGGTCTAGCTTTTGGCAGTGTGTGAAACACACACACACACACACACACACACACACACACACACACACTTCTATTTACACACAGTTTTTGGGGCACATTTGGTTTCTTATTTGACATATTTGTACTCTAAGACAGCTGAGACTTGGATCGCCAGTTTGCAAATGATAATAAACTAATAAAAAAGCATAAAATCATTCCATGGCTTTTGTGACTGAGTGCCCCTCCCCCTCCCTGCTTCCACAAGAAACCCATGTCCTTTCTGGCATCTTTGTGTTACCACATAAATGATCCCACTTGAGGGGTTCAAATGGAAAACTTGGAGGGTTTTGAATTGAAAAGTTGGGGACCTCAGGACCCAGGCCACACACCCTTCTTGGCCCTGTCCCTGGCAGGCACAGTGGGGTCATTCAGTGTCTGAGTGAGGACAATACGACATTCATTGCTGTCCTTGCCTGAGGCTTAGGAGTCATGATCTCCATAGCATGGTCATGTGGCGTGTCACTCACTCCTGAGGAGCTGTCCTTTGGAGGGTTAGATGCTTCCTTAGGTAATTCGGGGAAGGTGCAGCTGCGGACTAGCAGTGTGCCTCTTGAGGGGGAGCAGTGGCCAGGTAGTTGGCTCTCATCCTGTTTCATAATGACTCATGTATGTTCTTAACAGGTGGCGGGGATCAGAATGGTTGGGGTCTGGGTTTGCTTGCCCGGGGTGGCAGGTGGTGAGTTGTCTGTGCTCTGCCTTGCACCTGAGGCAGTGGATGGCAGTGTTCATCCTGCGTATTGTTCCTCACCAGTATCGGTGTTGGCTGCACAACTCCCTGGGCCTTTGGCAGGAGCAGGCTGCAGGTGCAGAGGACACTGAGCAGACAGACCAGTGCTTCTGCTGTTACTGCCTCCAGATTATGGGGCCGTTGGCTTTTTCCTGAGTCTCCCGAGCTGAGGGAATCCACAGCAAAGACTGTGCACAGGGACTGGAGCTGGGTCTACTCTATGTGCAAGCCACGCCCTGCCCCCACCATGTACTCTGCATCTGGAATCTTCCTTGGCCTTCAAGATCTAGCTGATTGTGTCTTTCTCAGTAGAAACTGCCCTGCTTCCTTGGTGTGTGTGTGCATGCGTGCATGCATGTGTGCGTGCATGCATGAGTGCATGCGTGTGTGTGCGTGCATGTGCACATGTATGATAATAATCAGTGCCCTCTTGTTTATAGTTACTGTAGCTACTTTTCTTTAATGAGTATATTTGCCAGGAATGTTACATTGGTATTCTTACATTTCTGGTTCTCTCTCCTCTTGGTGCACCCCAGGCTTGACACAGCTTTGGGTTAGCTGTTCCTCACATCCATTTTCTAGCCCAGTGTCAGGGCAGACATGATCATTGTGCATTACAATGAACTTGTCCACTGGCCCCTAAGTTCTCACCAGGCTCCCTAGACTCCATAACACACAGAGCCGGGCATGTTTAGAAGACAGCAGCTGCATGGGGCTGCTTCCCTGTTGGCTCTGAAGTGCTGTCTGGTAAATCCAGCATGACCAGCCACAGCAGTCTGACTGAGGAAGATGTGATGGCTAGATATTGAGAGACTAGGCTAATATGTAGATATTGGGGCTACAGTCCTGCTGGGAACCTCATGTGCCTTGTTTGTTGGTAGGAGAAAAGTCCTCTCAGGGCTCTCTGGGTTCTGCCATGTCCACATGACAGAAATACTTCTGAGGTGGGCTAGGTGAGAATATTCTCAACTGTGGAGTCTGCGTGAGAGGCCTCTAATCATGTCACTAACCCTCCCAAGTCTGTCAGTATCTTTTCTGAAAGTTCTGGAGATGGACTTGCACTGATGCTTTTTGAGTGACAAGTTTTGGGACCCAGCTTTTCATGGCATCTGAGTGGTTTCTGAAAACCACATTCAATCATCCTTAGCAAATTCTTACCACTGGCGAGGCCTGGCTTGGTGCTGGGGTGCACACTCTCCTTCGTGGAAGCTTGTTGGTAGTTGTAGAGGTAAACTTTGGCTCAGGAATGCGAGGCCATTTTTTGGCAGGCTTGTTTACTCTGGCAACCTCATGATAGAAATAATATCATGTAAGGCATTGTATATTTCACAGAAGAAATCGAAAATCCTGGCTGTGACACTAGCTTAGAATGGGAGCTTTGTTGACTTTGCTGTATCAATGCTCCAGAGACAAGGCCTCAGGACACAGTGTCATTAGCAGTGTGGCAGTCAGATGTAGGACACTTTAGGGACCCACTGGAGGGAGTCTTTATCGCTACCATTCCTAGACTGTCTGTGGAAGAGGCAGGGTCATCAGAAGGCTGGAGGGAGCTGTAGCAGAGTGAGCCAGGTGGCAGGTGGACATTTCAGAGACTTTGTGGCCATGAGTTTCCAGAGGGGAGAGTCGTGTCAACGTATCACAGCTTTTGGTCAGCATTTTGATGTCTGGGCTGCACCATTTTGAGTGGGACTCCTGGGAAGACTGATGGCAGGCAGGTGTCAGCTCATAGGGTTCATAGGTGCAGGACATTTCTGTGATCTCATCTTTGCTGGCTTTTGAAGCTGCTCTTCTTGGCCCCGGAGGCCATCGTTGTGCCCAGGAAGGCTACACCTGAGTAGGTGAGGTTCAGGATGCTGGGGCTTGCTGCCCACCTTACTGGGGTCAGATTAACAGGTTGTGTTGCTATCTGGTCCCTCAAAGATGTAGTGAGGCATAGATTGCTGGTTTCTACTTTACTGTAGGAAGCCTCTGGTCTGTGTGCTTGTCTCCATAGAACAGGGTGCTTGTCTTCTCCACAGAGCAGGGTGCTTGTCTCCACAGAGCAGGGTGCTTGTCTTCACAGAGCAGGGTGCTTGTCTTCTCCACAGAGCAGGGTGCTTGTCTTCTCCACAGAGCAGGGTGCTCATCTCCACAGAGTAGGGTGCTTGTCTTCTCCATAGAGCAGGGTGCTTGTCTCCACAGAGCAGGGTGCTTGTCTTCTCCACAGAGCAGGGTGCTTGTCTTCTCCACAGAGCAGGGTGCTTGTCTCCACAGAGCAGGGTGCTTGTTTCCATAGAGCAGGGTACTTGTCTCCATAGAGCAGGCATGCCCATGCAACTCTCCAGTGTCTCCAGCTTTACATTCCTTACACGGTGCCACTGAAGGAGGCTGTGTTGTGCTGAGAACATGAGCTTTAAGTCAAGCGAATACTGAGTTCAAGTCCTGTTTCTCCTTCCCACTAGCTATGTGGCTTCCTTCCAAACTGTAATGTCTGTACCTGTGGTGTGGGGCTGTTTATTGTACTGTTTTAGACAGTTATCGTAAGAGTCAAACAAAACAGCATCTGGTTGGGTCAGGACGGGACCACTCAGACATGGTGGCCATTACTGGTATCGTCATTGTCACTATTAGTTTCTGTCTTAAGTCTTTATTTAAACTTTTGACATACACTTAATTTTGGTCCAAGTCTTGACTTTTAAGCCACTCATTGGACTTTTATGTTGCTGTGATAAAAATAACCATGACCAAAGCAACGTGGAAAAGAAAGGATCTATTTATTTTGGCTTATGGTTCCAGGAGGAGAGGATCATCCTGGTGGGGAAGTTGGATGACAGAATTTTATCCACTCACAGGAGAAATAGTGAGAGATAGATAGGTAGAGAGACAGATAAATCAAAAGAATAAAGAGATAGAAATAATGGAGCTAGAGATGATAGAGACAGATACAGAGATAGATAGATAGATAGATAGATCTGATGGAGATAGAAATAGAGAAGTGATAGAAACAGGTACAGAGATAGATTAGACAGTGATGATAGAGACAGATACAGAGACAGATACAGAGACAGATACAGAGATAGATACAGAGATAGATACAGAGATGATAGAGAGATATAAAGATATATTGGAGAGATAGAAAGAATCAGGAGGCAGGAAGTAGCAGTCTATAAACACTCAAACTCCCCCCACCTGCCACCCCAGTGACATACTTCCTCTGTCAAGGCTGCAGTTCCTAAAGGTCCCATATTCTTCCCAAATGGAACCATCAACCAAAGATCAAATGTTCAGACATATGGGGAACATGTCTCATTCAACACTCAGCAGATTTCAACTTAAACAGGTTGTAAAGTCTTCTTGTCCCCGAGATGACTTGGGGCACTAGCTGTGAAGTAAGGATGCTACCAATCACCCCAGTGCTACACACCTTGACTCAAGCTCCCAAGTCTCCCGAGTTTGTTCTGCTTCCTGGATTCCTGTGTCTGCCCCAGTTGGTGTCACCAAAGTGAGGTGTCTGTTTCATTGTTCTCCACTCCAGTCCCTCAGCCCATTGTTTTGAATACAAGTGGAAAAGTGGTGGAGTGACCACATCCCGGGAATCAGGCAGAGGCGGGAACCATCATCTACTCATCCCAGCTCTGTTGATCCACACTGTGGGACCTAAGGTCCCACACTGAAGCCACCCAGCCCAGCCCCTGGGACTAACCTCTGTGGCAGAACTACAGAAGAGCAGCCAGTGGGCTGCAAATCAGCCAGGCACCACAGGGCTAGGAAGAGTGTGGGCTTCCAGGGCTAGCAGCGTGCAAATGAGTCTGATGGAGTGAGGGCTGGGTCATCTAGGGAGGGTGGGGGAGTGTGTTTCAGGTGTCAAGTGGACAGCGTGGGCGGCGCTGCAGAAGTCATGCAGATTTTATTCTGTGGACTGGAGTGTGACTGTAGTGAGCTAGTGGAGGACTGCAGGGACCAGGCCCTAGGGGTTCTGTTGGTGTAGCTAGCCACTCTGGAATGTGATCTTTAGAAGGTCACTGTTGGAGCAGTGTGGAGCAGAGCTGGCAGTGCTGGGGGAGGCAGGGAGGCTGGGCGGAGCACATGCTGGTGATGCAGGGAAAACTGTCCTGGATTCAGGAAGTGGTGGTGTTGATGCAGAAGCAGGAGCCCTGTGTGAGACTGAGAGGGATGGGCTTGCTGTCATGAGGAAAGAAAGTGAAGCCAGAGAATACAGGGTTTGTATTCTCAGTATTCGGGCTTGAACCATGGCCTCATGCGTCCTGGGCAAGCACTCTTCCCCTGGACCCTCTCAGCTTCTGCTGGGGTCTTGCCTGAGTAAGTGGATGGCCAGACGCCATGCTATGAGTATTGGGGGGAGGATCCTAGAAGAAGACCTCTAGTGTTTTGTGACTGTATGCATGCTCTCTGCAGTGGCTCTGACTTTCCCTTGGTCACCTGTCGCTCTCATTGAGTTTGAGTATGGCCTCCTTCCTTTGTCCCTCAATTGAGATGAATACCGTGCTCCAGGCCCCCTAGTTGGCATCTCCAGGGTAGGAGAGGGATCAGTGAGTACAAGGTCCTTTTGCTCCCCTTGTACGTAGGCAGGGACAGCAATTTCCTCCTGAAATTAATACAACACGGATATGACTAGTAGAGAGGAGGAAATGGTGTGAAGGTATAGATCGTACCCTTTTTCTTTCTTCCTTTGTTTTACAACTTATTTTTATTTTATATGTGTGAGCATTGGCTTGACTGATTATTATATGCATTCATAATTGCAGACGATGAGCTGTCACGTGAGATCTGGGAACCAAACCTGGGTCCTTTGCAAGAGCAATAAGTGCTCCTAAGTGCCAGGCCATCTCTCCAGTGCAAGGTGTCTTGTTCTTAATTGGAAGCATGTTCATGGAGCCTTATACTTGGGGGTGGGGAACTATCAGAAAGATAGTGGGACATAATTAGTTTGGAATCTGTGATACCTGGACAAGACTGGTCTTGGACCACTTATCATTTGCGCTCTCTGGGGAATGGCATTTGAACACTTGAAGACAGTAAGGACTTTGGTGTGCCAGTGGCACAGATACTTTCAGGAATCACTCATCTTTCTTTATGCAAATTACTGATTGCATAGAAATATTACCTGTTGAAGCCCAGTGTCTTTATTAGGATATGGTTAATCATAATTGAAACATTTATGTGTGGATTCAGGGACTCACCTTAGTGTTTGCAAACTGTGAAGGAGGGAACAGGCCTATGTCATGGGTATTGTCTTTCTCTGCTAGACAGACTCTGTTCTCTAGATGGGGGTCACTCAACCTTAGAGTGGGGTTGTGGTCTTTAGAAGCAGACCTACAACCCAGGTTTCTAAGTCACATTGAGTTACTTTCTTCACACCAGAGACTAGTAAAACAGCTCACCTCTGATTGGTAAAACTCAAATGTACAGAAATCACTTCCTAGAAATTTTAAACTTACCATGGAACCAATTGATCCCTCTGTCCCCGGGACATCTCACTGATATAAACCTGTAGACATGGGCATGAGAGCACTTGCCTGTCACTTGTTACTGCTGGAGGCTACCTGTGCCAGGCATTGGGATCTTTGTAAGGCTCTAAGAGCATCCTTAAGGTAGGTACCAGTGGTCTTGTTTCATGGATAAGGAACATGACTCAGAGAAGGCAGTATTAGACAAGGTGGCCCAACTGAAGGTTGCTGGAGCAGGAACTCTCACCCACACCGCTTCAAAGCCCATCCTAGCTCCTGTCGCCTTTAAGTCCATGGTACTGATTCCTCTCCTCCTCAGACATTGACAAGACTGCCTTCCCTTAGCTCAGACAACCTGGCAGCTTCACTAGTGAGGACAAGGGTATGGGCGGCATTGTTTTGCCCCTTGGTTCAACAAGAGTACATCACAGCACCCTTTCATCATCTGTGGCAGCCAAAGATACAAGAACAGATACAGACCACAGTTCAGAGATGGAGCCACAGACTTCGCTTTCCTGTTTGGGTAAATAACACCTCACCACCCCAGTTTGGATGGCTCAGTAGAGACAGTACATCCCTGAGAAGGGAGAGCTCATCATGCCAGTTACAGCTCTAATCACTGGGGAAGCAGGGGTGGGGGAGGTGGGAGGGAGTGGGGGAGGGGAGGAAGATGAGTCAACCCTACTCATCTGACATATTTCCCAAGACCATAGGTCTGTGACTGCCCTGTGTTTGAAGTCCCCTCCAGCTATTCTGGAGCTTCAGAGCAAATGATGCTTTTGCAGAAATGAAGAAGCTTTATTATTCTTGGCCTTTGATGTTGTCTTGGGATGTTTATTGATTGGGCTGACGTTGCAGGCAGTGACTCATTTGACATTCTCACAGACAGGAACAGTGGATGAGTGTCTGAGTTTCATCAGAGTCTTGCTAGCTCTCCTGCAGTGTGCACAGACAACTGAGACACCCCCCCACCCCAACTCATTAGCTTTTTACCTAAGTCCTTTCCCATGGGCTCTGTGGGCGATGGGCCTTAGCAAAGGAATGATGGTAGGTGGCTCAAAACAGTGGGCTGTGACCTTTATAATGTTTGGAAAATCTGGTGCATTTATCAAAAATGTGTACATTCCTTCTTCTTGTTGTTTGATATGATTCTTTTATTTTTTTTCCCATTCATTATGCTCTCGTACTCAGGAAGTTGAGGTAGGTTTTGCCTTTTCAAACATATGTAGACATAGTATCAAAACAGTTGCAAAATAAAATGTAAATTGTATCTCAGATCTTTAATCTCCATGGTAAATATTTGTTTGCATTCAGCCAACCAGGAATATGCACGCTTATTTCTCATGGGTGGATGTGAGGGATATAATTTATCAAATGTGTATAAGCAGTCCATTGACTGTGTTATTTTTCTCATTAGTTACACTACAAGTACAATTGTCAGTTATTATCTGTATTTTACTGGTGGGTTATTTACTGAAAGAGAAGGAGAAACCCGCATTGTTATTTTCTAAATCGTTCTGTCTAAAGCCTGCAGGACTTTATACCAAATGTCAGACCAATTTATCAAAGAATAGCTCCATTCACGGTGAAAGTGATTTAGAGTGTGTGTACAAACACCACCCACCTGTGCTTACACACACCAGTAATAGTTATGGGAGTTTCTCAGGGGCTGCAGTAGTGCTCTTAAAGCTACATCAGCTCTCTTGTATTTGAAGCAATTCATCAGGAATTTATCATGTGCTGTTGAGTGATACCTCAAGGAATATGCAGGTAAGACTATCCCAGCTCAGAAGGCACCTTGGCTCAGGTAGGGGTGTGTGTGTGTGTGTGTGTGTGTGTGTGTGTGTGTGTGTGTGTGTGTGTTTGTGTGTGTAGGGGTCATATATGTACACTGAAATGCACTACAGCACACAGCTCCTGTCCCTGGTAAACCGAAGTGCCATGAGTAATGTTTAGGATGGTTCAATTCACTGCTCAGTCTGGACTGGGTGGTCAGTTGGACCATTTCATCCAGGGTTTCCCACCAGGACTATTGCTTGGTGATGGATAGGGCAGGCTTGGCAGAGAATAGATCCACAAAGAGTATGTTGCTGATATAGAGATGTGGAGGGGCACAGCTCAGGTTGAGGTGGCTGCAAGGGAGGCTGTGTCATTTCCCAACAGATGGCCTGCTTTGCACCAGATAGTAGGTTGACTAGCAAGCATTTCTGTAGGAGGAAGTTCCTGTCCCGCCAAGTCCTGCAGCTGTTTAGTCCCAAATAAATACACAGAGGTTTATATTAATTATAAACTATTTGATCTATGGTTCAGGCTTCTTATTTGCTAGCTCTCTATTAATTCTTAACCCATTTCTATTAATCTGTGTATTTCTTTGTGGTCTTGGTTTACAGGTGATGCCCAGGCCTCTTCCTTCCTTTGTAGCCACATGGCGTCTCCCTGACTCTCCTACCTTTCTTTGTCCCTGTTTGGATTTTCCACCTGGCTAAATTCTGCCTGTCCATTGGCCAAAACAGCTTTATTTGTCAACCAATAAGAGAAACATATATTCACAGCATACAGAAGGACATCCCCCATCACATTTCCACTGTACAAAATTTTAAGTCACAGGCAAGTGTCTTGTTACACAGTAGATGGCCTTACAAAAGCCTGGTCTGGAACTTCTATTAGTCATTTCAGGGAAACCTCTTATCCAACAACCTACCTCCCCACCACCCTACCCAGCCAAAAGGCATGAAAGTGAGGTGAACTACCTTTTGTGGCGTCACCTTCAGAAAGTTTGACTCTGGTCAAACTTTCATGGGTCTTTTCACGGGTGTGTGCTCAGCAGAGTCAGCCTCCATCTGGGAAGCTACTAACCCAGGAATGCCATTTTCCTACAACAGACACACTTCTCTCTGTTGATTGACAGTGGCCCCACAAAAGACCCCACAGTGACTGTTTTGCCCTCTCGGTAGCTTGCTTCCTCTGCTCACCGCTCTCTTGTTCACCCCTGGTCAAGATAAATGAGGCCCTCATTTATTTTCCAGGCTGGTAATTTATATTGTCTCAGGTAATCTTCTGACAGATCTGCAGGGTTCAAACAGTTTAGCTAAAATATGTATGAGGGAGAAATTATCTGTTCCATGTACACTCAGCATCTTTGATCTGTGGCATCTGAAGCTGTTGTATGTAATAGGTTACCCCTCATCTTCACGCCTGGAGCACAGCACTTGGGGGCCTTGGCTTGGCTCTGCCTCCAGATTTTCCTTGGAGCTGGCTTTCACAGTCTCTGTAGCTGAAACAGTAACCTCCTGAAAGGGAAATCCCTAGAGAATATTGGGGCTAAATTGTGTCAGCACCTTTGGGGCTGTGGTACAAGGGAAAAGAAATCACATTCGATTGTGTTATAGGACAAGCCCATCCATGGTAAGGGGACATGATCACCAGAGTCTGTAGAGGAGTGACTTATTTCCCATTAGGCAGAATTCAAACTTTGTTCAACAGACTTGCAGTACAGTGTGATGCTCATGCCCTGGCTTCAGGACCCCAAGAACCCCAAATCTGTGAATGTTCACACCTCAAGATAAATTTCTTAGTGTTTGCTCATGTCCTTCCACACAGCTCACATCACCCCTGGATTATACGTAATAATTAATAAAGTGTAAATGACCTGATATGGTGGAGTGACAGGTTGGGACCACAGCTAGCTGTCTGTCTAGGGGGCCAGTGGTTAGTTAGGTGGGACTTGAGAGTGAGCGGGTTCCCAGGAGAAGTTTCCAGGTAGCATTCTTTACTCCTGGCTTTTTGCACCTTGCGGATTCTACTTCATCAAAATTTTCCCTAGACTGAATCAAATGATGAAGCTGAGCTGGTGCCGGGCTGCTCTGGGGCCACTTGTACGTGTTAGAAGAGTGACCCTCATGCCCTGCCACCACAGCCTCTGACCCTGGCAGTATATGTAATAGCTAGAAAGCCCTTCCCTGCTGCCCCTTGCCCCATTCCCAAATGAGCTTTGATGCATTGAGTACTTCGCAGTGCTCATGGTCTTGGCCTCTGGTTGGAGGGTTTTCCACCAGCTACAGTAAAATTGATAATACCTGAAGCTTTGTAAGCTCCCAGCTCCTTGTCCTGTGTTTTAGTGATCTCCTTTCTTCTGGTGGAGGAAAGTGATCAGATAAAGGGTATAATTCCCCATCCCACTTGGCCTTCCTGGGCAAGGGACTGTTTGAAGGGCTTATTTTGCATAATGAGTTTTCATTCAAGGTATGCTTTCACATTTGCAGTAATTAGGCAGTATTATTACATTTGCAGTGGGTTTTAAATATTCTAAGGCAGACATCAGCTTTTAGAGGCTTTATATTTAAAACCGTGCTTTCCTCCCAAAAGAAAAATGTAAAAATAGCAATTAGACTTAACCTGCAAAGCGACAAGGTCCAGAAGAATGCTTCAAATTCCATCCAGGTTCTCAAGTGTGCAGAATCATTAGGGGTATCCTGTTCTCAGGACCAGTTTCTTGGACATCAAAGAGAATGTAACATGGGAAATTAAAGTAAAGGAGCCTGTCTTGGGCTCTGGCCCTTCCCTTGGACTCAGATCCACAGCTTCCAGAGTTCCCTGGATTAGGGCAGCATGTTCATGGGAGAAGATTCAGAGGGTCCACAGTGCCATTGGGCATGCTGCCATTCACTTTGCATGGGAAGAGTACACCGGTTGGCGGCCTGAATAGTTGGCTATCTCTGTCCTTTGGGCTTGTCTCTTGCCTTGCTCTCATGAACAATACACTCTCTGCTAACAGGATTGTCTAAGGCTAAGAGGATATTGAGCATCAGACAGAAACTTCCACCAGCTTCCACCCTTTGCCTAAGATCACTTAGCACTGGCTCTCAGTTTTTAGATAACACGCTGCCCCACATTTGGATTGCATTTGAAATAATAAGTGGAGTGAGGATATTGCAGATTGGTTATTCTTGACTTTCTCAGTGATGGCTCATGGGATAGATCTCAACCCAAGTCAGGTACCATCAAATTAAAGCAAAGTGGACCAGTTCCTTGGAGTTAAAAATAGTTTAGTGCTTCGTCCCTGAGATCAGGGGAGGGGCTGTTCATGTTTATTCACGCTCTGCAAAATGGAATCACTGGCCAAGAAGCAATATGTTCTGATTTAACTGCAAATCAAGTTAACTGTAAAATCTGTTTGAGGGTTTGGGTGACCGCAACAAGGATCTAATAGAGTCAGGTAATTTAACGAGGAGGTGGCAGCCAGTGAAATCCACAGGAGATTGTGTGGGAGAGATGGGACATGGGACAATGGGACATCGAGGACAAAAATTTAAACTAATTGTACACTTTGATGTAAATTAACTTCCCCAGAAGGGAAATCAGGGGCTTGTTTCAGTCAGCCTTTCTGAAGGTATCTGTGATGTGTGGAGTACCTGCCCCAAACCACATAGCTAACAAACTGGGTATCAGCTGAAAAGGGCCAAGTACCCTAAAGGAGGTGTGGTGTGACCTGGAACAGCGTAGCTTTTCTAGCTTGCAAGATGTGGGCTTGCTCGGGAGGCTGAGGCCCGTGGTGCCGGTTCGGAAGGGAGAGGGCTGCTAGAAGTAAGATGAGGTTAATAGAACCTTGAAGAGCTGGGTGATGTGGTTTCTTGCAGTTTCAAAGCAATAAAGCACCCACCTTGGCACATGCTTGATGCAGATGGCGTGCAAGAATGGCACGGCTGTGACAAGAGCAGAGAGGACGTGGCTTCCCACCCCTTCCATCCCTAAAACAAAAGACATTAAGCTAAGCACACACACCCCAGGGGTGTTCAGACATTTGAATGGTTCTCTGGTTTTAGGCCCTGTAAGTGTTGGGAAACTGGAAATGTGCACCGCAAGATATATGTCTCCATGCAAAAGAAATGCTGACAGTTAAATTATCAGCTGTTACAAACACAGGGGCTTAATCATAAGTGAGAGAGCCCAGGTATCACCTTCAGTATAATTGATAGCAAATGTACCTCACACTTAGGAGATGTCTGGGCTTATATGTCAAACCAAGATGAGCAGAACTGTTTCCATATCAGGCTGTATGTTTTTATAACTCCCAGTGTTTAGTGCCTACAATTTGAAAGGCGAGAATTGGAGAAGTAAATTGACATTTCTTTTTTTACTGCATTCTAATGCTTGTTTGGGGGAAGATTTGTAAGCTGTGAGGGTTCTTTGTGTTTTGGGAAACAGCATAAAGTGTTTTTTATGCAGGCAGAGGCCTCAGACATCTGACCTTTGTTTTTCCTTTTCTTTCCTAGGATGACTATTTCAGAAACTGGAATCCCAACAAGCCCTTCGACCAAGGTAAAGGACAAATCACGTCTAGCTGCACACCATGGGAAATGTCGGCTCATTTCCCTTCCTTGCATGCAAAGTTGATAATCTCTCTCTTTCTCTCTCTCTCTCTCTCTCTCCCTCTCTCTCTCTCTCTCTGAGGCTTTCTTTCTTATTTTATTGTCTTTGGGCCCTGAACCAAGTGGGGTGGTAGAAATTATTTTATCAAATTGGGTATTTGTCCGAGGTTATTTAAACAATTTTTAAAACTTGAGTGAGCTAGTGAAATTATTGATTGATTTTGTTTAAAAAATAGTAATTATTGCGCTCATGAATTGTGGGGCTGGCTGTATGCTGCAGTTTTATTCATAGAATGCAATATGCTGAAAGATGATGTTCCTTTCAATGAGGGAAAAGAGAATGATTCTGGGAGATGTTCAAGGGTACTTGAAATCAGTTGTTAAATGCATTCCCTTTATGACTTTTATTTTTAAAAACAATTTAGTTATTGCGTATGTTCCTGTGTACACACACACACACACACACACACACACACACACACACACACACACGTGTGACGGTCAGAGACAGCTTTCAGGAGCTGGAGCATTTCTTTCCACCATGAGGGATTCAGTATCACACTCAGTTCATCAGGCTTGGTGGGAAGTGAATTTCCCCCCAAGCCATCTGGCCAAGCACCATCCTTGGTAGTTTCTAAGTAGAAGGTGTGGCAGTGTCCACTTACCGCCAGGCGGTTGTCTCCTTGAGTCCTTCCCAGTCATCCTAGCAGGCATGAAACTTTCCATGGGGGCAGATGTAGGTCACTGTCCTTGTGAGAGTCACCAGAACACCATGAGGGACTAGTTCTAATTGCTCTCCCATGATGTCTGTGCTCTTAGTTGCTGAGATGACGCTAACCGTGCTGGGGATAGGCATGTACCATTAAGCCTGACACTGTCTACTGTGCATGTCTCCCGGGGCTCACAATCCTGAGCATGGGCTTCAGTTCAGTCACTTCCTCTGGACTCTGCTTTTTCTCTAATGTTCACCTTTTCATGTGTGTTTATCCCAAACCTTAAAGTAGTGCAATGCTTTGTTTGGTCACTCCTGCATGCCTTTATCCATCCAGTTTTCTACCCACCTGGAAAATTTATTGACCTCTCACTGTTTGCACAATTGCCAAGCCAAAAAACAAACAAACAAACAAACAAAAAAAAAAAAACCAAGGGGAGAGCAAATGAACCATGGTTAGTGTCCAGTGGAGCTGCTCAGGGTGAGGGGCGAGGAGAAAGAGTTGCCATGACTTCAGTGGGATGTGTTAGTGACCACAGTGCAGGTGTGTGCACGGAAGGGTGTGTGGCTGTGTAGAGGACTGTGACAGGGGCTTGGGGGTCTGTATGTTCTGGGGAAGAAGGAAGGCTGTGTGCAGAGAGCTTTCCTTTGGAGGCTCTGCCTGGTGTGCATGTGTGTTAGCCTGCCTCTAGATCACCCCAAGAATTCCCAGTAGTATAAATGACGGCATTGGTCACCTAGGCTAACTCAAGTGTTCTTAGAAGATTAAGCCTTCATTTACAAAGAATGCTACAGATGCAGAGTGACACTTCCCTTGCTTATGTGTGACGAGTGAGCCCCTCTGAAGACATCTGCTTTGGGCTCTCAATTGTGACAACGGCTCAGCTGTGAGGTTCCCTCAGCTGCTGCTTTGTGCTAAGATGCACACAGGGCTCTTGCTCTCCAAGGATCCCAGTAACTGTTAGATTTACTCCCTCCCAGGGCGTTCGGACAAATGAAAATCCCACAAAGGGAAGACACATTTGCTTTTGTTAATGCACATGACAGAAGGAATGTATGAAGACAAGCACCGTGTGCTACCTGGGTATATGAATGGCTACTCCCCTTGCTTTGATGGTCACACAGGGATTTTGAGTTCCGAGGGAAACAGCATTTAAACCTACTGAGGATAAAACTTCCTGACAAGGCTTTTGCCTGTGTTGTGACCTGCTCTGTGTGCTTGGGAGCTTAGATCTGCTGAGATGAACCTTCTTCCCAAATCTGTGATGCTCAAGGGTGCAGCTGTGAGTCCTACTTGGTACCTCAGTGTGGCTGCTGTGGGTGTTTATATACACAGAGATGGGAGAGCAGGAAGTTGAGGATAACATTCACTTAAAATCTTAGTTCCAGCAGATGTTATCAATTACACGGTGTGCTGCTTAGCAGAAACGGATGGTTACTGATGGCACTGACACCACACGGTGAAATAGAAGCCACAGGCACAGATGACATTGGACATCTCATCTTTGGGATGTAAGAGAATTACTGAACTCCACAGGAATTGTCAGAAACATGAAGCCATCTCTGTTTTGTCCTGGTTTGCTTTCTGATGCTATGATGAAACGCCGTGACCGAAAACAACTTGGGGAGTAAAGGTTTTATTTGGGTCACACTTTCACATCACAGTGCATCATTGAAGGAAGCCAGGACAAGAACTCAAGCAGGAACCTGGAGGCAGGAACTGAAACAGAGATTATGGAGGAGTTTGGCTTACTGGCTGCATTCCCAGGCATGCTCAGCCTGCTTTTTTTTGCACAGCCCAGCACCAGTCCAGTAACGGTACCACCAACAATAGACTGGGCCCTTGCTGGAGATTGTTAATCAAGAAAATGCCCCACAGAATTCCCAAAGGCCAATCTGATGGAGGTGATTCCTCAGTGAAAATATGTTTTCCCAGGCAACTTTGGTTAGTGTTGAATTTGAATTGATAAAACTTAACAAGACGTTTTCCTGATGTGGGGAAGAATGAAATACCAGGCTGGGGAGGTGACACAGTGGGTACAGTGCTTGCTGTATGAATGTGGAGGCCTGAGTCTGGGTCCTCAGAACCCGAAGATACAGTAGCAAAGCTGTAGTCCCTGTACCCCTTAAAGGAGATGGGAGATGGGGGCATGAGAGTCCTCAGAAGATCATGGGCCAGCTAACCTGTGCACACGGGACAAAGAAGAAACTCTCCAATGTGGAGGTTGCCCTCTGACCTCACATGCCTATGGTGGCACATACATACCAGAGCACACACTCATGTACATGCACACACACTCACACATACGTGCACACTACACTACATGCGCACGCGCGCGCGCGCACGCGCACACACACACACACACACACACACACACACACATACACAAGTGCATGCATACCACATACACAGTAGGGGTGGCAGGGGGAGAAAGAGGGAGGGAGGGAGGGATATCAAAAGAAGATTTGCATCAGGGAGACATTTACTTGGCAGAGAAAGAACTACAAAACTACTTTTTGAAAACTACACTCGGAGTTCATAAGAGCTGCCAAATGTGTAACATTGATCACTGAAGAGGCCTCTCTTGTTAGACATGCCTAGTCACACGGGCATGGAGTGTGTGAGCACAGACTGATGGGGGCGTGGTGTGGGCGGGAGCAGGGTGAGGTCTGGCTCATCAAGACACTTATAAGCTGGTACACGTCTTCACAAGTGACATGGCTCCATCGTCATTGCCGTGACTTTCTACAGCCTCAGCTTGGCCTCACACACACAGTCTGTGCTTTTGGTCTGTGGCTCAGGCTCCGTCCCTCTCTATTGCTGCATAATTGATCTTACTGATATCAGTTACCTCCAGAACAGTGTCAAGAGGATCCCATTTTCTTTCTACCTGAGGGCATGGGCTCGATGAGGACAATTTATGCAACTACAATACTGTCATTAAGAAAATAAAAGGGTGGCTTTGTGGGCCACAAAATCTGGGGTGGAAAAAAGCTGTGAAGAAAATTCTAGTTAGTTATTTCAAAGGTTCCCAATTGCCCCTTTAGAAAAAGAAAACTGAAGTTCATTTGCAGTATTGTTTATGGAATAGGTGGTGTATTGTTGTTGCATGGGGTTGAGGAAGGTTGTGTGTGTGTGTGTGTGTGTGTGTGTGTGTGTGTGTGTGTGTGTGAGTGTGTGTGTGTGTGTGTGTGTGTGTGTGTGTGTGTGTGTGTGTGTAATTACCTGCTCACACTGGAATGTTTAGAATGTAATTCTGATGACTTGAAGATGTCCCAAAGTGATGGAGCACAGATGGGTTTAGGTCTCTCCTATAGTGTGGTTCACTCAGGAGTGAGCCTGGCAGTTTATGTGGGTATGAAGTTCCAACTGATAAAACAAACTGTGTTAAAAGGAATGGCCGAGGGACATCAGAGGACAAGTGACTTCTGCATAGAGAAAGCAGTGGGTGTGTCAGGGACGGCACACAGTCACTGGCTTTGATGATGGTGTGCCTTGCACAGTGAAGACATCACTCTTGTCTAGCTGTCCAGCAGGGGCTCACCCGCTTCAGAGAACAGTAGGAACATGCAGAGTAGACCTGCAGATTTAAAAGAAGCCAGGGAGTCAGGCACCTGTCCACATGCTGTTGACTCAAATGGCAAGAAAGAAGAAAGCCCTGGGACTTTGACTCCGCCCATTATCCCACCATCCCCACAAGCTCACATCCTGACACAGCACAGAACCATCAGAGGGGAATTGTCTTCCCATGCCCCAGCTGCCTTTTGGGTCCCCACGGAGTGCCGCAGCAAGCTGATTGCCGGGCTGAAAGAGACATGGGGCAAGATGGCTCACTGAAAATGTTGTTGGAATTTTCCCAAGTGGGACCAGATGGAGGTGCTGAGCCTCTGTGACTTTTTTCTTGCTGTGGGATTCAACCTCCCTCTCCACAGAGCCTCTGATTTGCATTCATTGGGTCTTGAGAAACACTTTTTAAAGCTTAACTTACCTTCTCTGAGGCTGGGAATTGCTATATTTCAGAGGCAGTTGGCCTGGTCTGGGGGGAGCAGCATAATAGTTTCCCCTTGCTGCCTTGCTTTTGGAGGAAGCAGCTTCACTTCTCCATCACCATACAACTTGAGGGAGATGTGCTCCCAGACTCTGCCCTTCTGACCCTCCTACCCCCTACCCCACTGTCTACTCTATGCTCCGGATACATTTTCTCCCCATTTCTTGTATGTCTTGACTCTGACAATGAAATAACTATTATCTTTTTTTTTAATTTGTAGTGTTGATTTCTAAATATTGTGACTCAATCCTGGCAGGGAAGAGAACATTATTAATTCAGATATTGGTGTTCTTTGGTTGAACTACATCTCTGGGCTTTGAAACTGGATCAGGTTAAAAGTTAGGTCTTTCCTCCTTCTCTGACTTTGCCTGTTTTCCTTGCCTGAGAGAAATAAACCATCAGACATGTAATATTGGCATCCCAGGGAAACTTCCTTGGTGCTGTCTCCCAGTTTCATTTCCCTAAAGGTGATGGGACTGTTACTTGGCCTTTCTCTCCATGTCATCTGAACACGTGCACAAGGTGTTACATTAAGTCACGTGTTTCACACTAGAAATCAGCGTCTCTTTCTCTAGCCTGCTTACAGTATGCACTCAGTGTACTGGTTGACATTTTGTTTTTGTAGCTGTAGACTTAGTGACTCCTTTACAATGCAATGTTCCTGCAGGTGCCACAGTCTACTCCTCTTCGCCCCTGTTTGTGGATGGCTACATTGTCTCTCTTTGTTGTGGTGTTGGAGTACTTTTTCTTTATAAACTTCAACAGGCACACAATGACTCCTGTCAAGCCTTTAGACCTGCAGAGAGTGGCATCTCCCAGTGGGGAGCCTGGATGGGATGTTGTACTGGCTGGTTTCGTGTCAGCTTGACACAAGCTGAAGTCGTTTTGGAAGAGGAGCATCAACTGAGAAAATTCTTCCAGTTTGACCCGTGGGCAAGCCTATAGGGCATCTTCTTAATTAGTGATTGAGGGGGGAGGGCCCAGCCCATTGTGGGTGGTGCCATCTCTGAGCTGCTGGTCCTGGGTTCTGTAAGAGAACAAGCCAAGTAAGCCATAAGGAGCAAGCAGTAAGCAGCACCTCTCCATGGCCTCTGCATCAGTTCCTGCATCCAAATTCCTGCCACGCTAGAGTTTCTGCCCTGATGTCTCTGGATGATGAATCGTACAGGAACTGTAAGCTGAAATAAACCCTTTTCCTCTCCAAGGTATTGATGGTCATATGTTTTTTATGACAGCATTAGTAACCTAACTAAGACATGCAGCAATGCCAGTGCTAAAATGGTCAGCTCTGGCTAATACCATGGCCTTGCTTAACTTGAGCTTGCCTGTCACTCGTAGAAAGCTCCCCCTTTGCATTTCTGAGGGTTAAGTTCTGAGAGTATGCTTCTGTATATGTTTTCTTGTAGAAGAAGAGAAAATGAAACATTCAAAACATAATGCTCTTATTTTAAAGTTACAGGTTAACCAATGAGGTATGAATATAACTTCAATAAAACCAGCAGAATTAAATGGGCCTTTTAACTACCAAGGTAAGGAGAAACATTTAGTGTAAGCAGGCAGAAAGGCCCAAGCTGAGGCTGGTTTCTTGCCTCAGAGTCCTGCAGGGCCTTGCAGAGGTGTGGAGGAAAGGGAAGGTGTGAAGTGCTCCTGGTTAGATCTTGGCTGAGCCATTGATTATTGGCCCCATTCACACCCTTCACTCTCTGATCCACAGAAAGGCACTAGGGTGCGGTTCCATCTGGACAGACATTTGTGAAAGTTGCTGTTATGATCACAATGACCAAGGGGCTGGCTTGGTTATCAAATGTCTGAGAGAATCCATGCTCTTTCAGTATCCTGTTAGGTGCCCTTGTGCAGGCTCCTCATCCACACAAAGTGCTGGGTCAAATGTGCATAGAATGTTCTGGAACAACTTGCCAGGACCTGTATCCACAGGCCCCAGGAACAAAACCATTCAGGGTTCTGTTTCCCCTATTGGGGAGAGAGAACGGCGGAGTCACAAGGACAGTAAAACTGGTCTTCTAGTCATGGGCTCTGTGGCTTCCAGTTACCATGTGAGAGCTTCCCCTAGAAGGTCCAACCTGTTCCCAAGTCATGCTGATCACCTTCCCCAAATTTACAAAATTTGATGCTAGTTTTTATTTAAGTGGGGATCTGCTACTGTTCCACCTGCTGGATGTTGTGTTTGCTGAGCTGTAATGAACCAACTTTGGCTTAGATGAATTATCAACAGAGTAAAATGTGTCATTTGAATTCAAAATATATAACTGTATGGCTAGTTCGGCTTGCTTCTTAGTGTAGAGTGGATTCATGTTTTTTCTTCATTTGCACAGAGGGGAGATGGCTGTTTAGGAAAATGCTGGACCCCACTCTATGCCCAAAATTGAAACATTTTGCTTGTTAATACCCTCATCTGTATTATGCACCATGTAGTGTCCTATTTACACACAGTCACCATGTGCACAGGAGGCAATGGCATCTGTTGGGAAGGCCCTGGCTCTGCAGCTTTGGAGCCTGGCCTCCATTCCTAATGACGCTTCCATAGCCCTGTGCAATCGGACAGGCGTCTGCCTTCCTGGGCCCGGGGTCCTCGTCTGTATGCTGAGCTTCTGGGGTTTATCATACCTATAATGTGGGGGATCTACAAAATTGATCCAACCTTATTTCCTGACAATGTTAGGGCTAGAAAGCTTTGTTACAAGGCGCATGATCACGGTTTCACTCTTGGTCCTCAGATGTGGGAGGATCTGAACACTTAAGTATGAGCTAGCTGGTGTGTCAATCACCCAGTCAGCTGGTATCCACCGTCTAGGAGTTTGTTATCCAGACTGAAACTCAGTAAACAGGAACAACTGCAGGGTGTCCTGGAAGGCCCCAAAGAAGCTGTTGGGGTCAGAGGAGCTCAGGCCAGGGGTTGTCAGTCTTTGCTGGGTGGTGTCTGGCAGAGGCTCCTGGTGCTTCCTAAAGATGGCCGTGTGTTTGCAGGAAGGCTGCAGTGGAATCACATGGTAGGGAGAGGAAGTTTCTGACCAAGATCAGTCAGGCTCACTAGAGCAGAGTCCACCAGTGTGGGGCACTCAGGGCGGCTATGAACAAGCACAGCAGAGTGGACCACTTACAAGCAACTGACATCATCACAGTGAGCCACTCACAAGCAACTGACATCATCATAGTGAGCCACTCACAAGCAACTGACATCATCATAGTGAGCCACTCACAAGCAACTGACATCATCACAGTGAGCCACTCACAAGCAACTGACATCATCACAGTGAGCCACTCACAAACACTTATTCCACTTGTTTTTAGAATCCACAGCCTGGGCTCAAGGTAGCCATGTGGTGGGGTTCTGGTGAGAGTCTCTGTTCAGTTAACAATGGGTAACTTTTCTCCACTCTTCATAGAGAGGACAGTGCTGGGACATCTCCTGGGAACCCATGAGGCCACCGCTGCCAATGGTTGCTATCAGGACCTTTCAGCTTCCCAGACTCCCTGTGGTGGAAATCTCCTACTAAGGCTTAGGACATCAAAATAAGAACTTGCAGGGAACATAAATTCAGCCCCTCCCACCAGGAGGATGCTTCTCTTGAAAACACTCTTCCTAGGAGATGCGAGAAAAACAGAATCCACTGCAGTTCATTCTCTCCTCCCTACCCCTTATCTCTGACCACTCTTGCACCTTGAGCAGGTGAATGAACAGTCAGGGAGAGCTGGTGCAGTCACGGGAAGCTGGGCCTGTGACGCCTGTCATGAGGGCTGCCAGGCTGGACTTGAGCCTTATCAGGAATAGCTAGAAAGGAAGGTGATTGTATGTGAAGCTTCCTTCTCCATCGCTGGCAAGATGGTTACTTAATGACTAACTGGAGAGCCAGGTGTGCTGGCTTCACAGCACTTGGAAAGGAGAATTTTCACAAATTTGTGGCCAGCCTGGACTATGTGGTGACTTCTAGGCCAGCCTGGGTTATGATATAAATTCTGTATCAAAATAATCAAAAGAGCAACAATGGAAAACAGTGCTGGATGAGGGGCATTGTACCCTGGGGCTATTTGTAGGTACTGTCCTACCATGAGCCAGTGCCTTGTCTAGACTTTGTCTTCTAGGAGTGTGTGTGTGTGTGTGTGTGTGTGAGAGAGAGAGAGAGAGAGAGAGAGAGAGAGAGAGAGAGAGAGAGAGAGAGAGGTGTATGTGAGTGTGTGTGAGTGTGTGAGTGTGTGTGTGTGTGTGTGAGAGAGAGAGAGAGAGAGGTGTATGTGAGTGTGTGTGAGTGTGTGTGAGTGTGTGTGAGTGTGTGTGTGAGTGTGAGTGTGTGTGTGAGTGTGTATGTGAGTGTGTGTGTGAGTGTGTGTGAGTGTGTGTGTGAGTGTGTGTGTGTGAGTGTGTATGTGAGTGTGTGTGTGTGAGTGTGTGTGTGTGTGAGTGTGAGTGTGTGTGTGTGTGAGTGTGTGTGTGTGTGTATGTGTGTGTGTGTGTATAGTATGGAGGCCACTCGGTATTCTGGGATCCTCTTTAAACTGAGTGTCTGGGTATCTGAGAGGTGGATGTAGTACCTGGCTGAGCTAGCGACTCCCTGTCCAAGTGAAGTCATCTTTGCTGGACTGTGCTCAGGGAGCATAAAAGGACTCAAAACATGCTTCGGGAACAAAGCCTGGGCAGAACCGGGGGCTGGGACTGCTACATCCGTGTGGTCCCTTGTAGCTCCTAGAGATGGTTTGTTTAACACACGCACATGCACACACGCATATGTACGCACGCGAGCGCGCACAATGTGCGTGGGCAAACATGCATGTACACGTAAATCAGATCTGGACACTCCCGCATGAGACTGTTTTAGGTGACCCTGGCCTGCACCAGACTGCCCATTTAAAGGAACCATCACATTTGTCAGTGCTAGCTCTGGAGACATCCCAACTCTGAGCTCCTTCCCCGCTGTTTCTCACTGCATTCTGCTCCAGCCAGGTCCACCTCCAGCCTCCCTAACGCTGAGACTTGGTGACTAATGTGCTTGCCACCTCCTCTTCAGGGAATGTTCCACTTTCCTGCAGACACCCACGTAAAGTGTTCTTTTTAGCTGTGGAACCAAATTCATGAAAGCCTGATGGATCTTTACTGTTATTATTTTTAATGGCTTCATTTGCTTCATTCACCAGAGGGCCGTGTGCAGCCATATATAAGTGTCTGGGTGGAAAAAAAAGATGCCCCCATGGGTTCTTGGAAGTGGGCTTTAGGAGGAGAGCCTTGTTCATGCTAGTGTCTGACAGAGACAGGAAGTTCCTTCAAGATCTGTCTGTGAAACAATGCTCACAGGTCTATAATTAATCCGGTAATTCTGAGTACACAACCTTCTAAAGGTCTGGCTTGACGCACAGTTACAATTGTTGAGATGGAGAAGAATAGAAGGCCTGCACCTCCATCAGGTACTGCTCTGAGGGCTTGTTTCTGGTAAGCGTTTAGCACCAGGAACAAAGAGTTCCGGGCTCTTCCTGGCAGGAGCAAGGCATCTGAACGATCTGTGTTGCCAATTAATGGAAGAAAATGGATCTCCTGCCTTCAGCCAACTGGCAGCTGAGCCAGACTCCTCTTCTGAGGGGTTCAGACATCCAGAATCTAATTCCTCAGTGCACAGTCACCTTCCTCCATGCTGAGGAAGGAGGTTGTTCTCACCCACAGGAACAGCCAGTCAAGAGAGTCACCTCCTTAGACCGCAGGGTGCTACACAGTGTCACCTGGATTAACAGAGTGAGGTGTTCATTTTGTGTGAATGCAAATGCTTCCCTTGCAAATGTGTGTCACATGTGCACATGCACACACACGCATGTGCATAAGCACACAGCATGCTCACATATATACGCATGTACATGCATGCACAAACACATACATGCACACCCCACACAGGCACACACACATACATACACACACATTCATACTCCCATCTTAAAAATAGGTACACGTTTGGTACCTACACAGATACCAAGACTTTTATAAAATCTGTGTTTTTTAAGGACATCAACAAAGTCCTATTTATTCATGAAATGAAGTTCTCAGCCACCCATAGGACTTTAGCATGATGGTCACATTCAGAGGGGTGCAGGAAGGTGCCGTTCACAAAAAGATTCTTCTTGACCATTGAGCAAATTCCTTGTTAGGAATGTGGGCGTGTTGGGACAGTACATAAATATAGGAATATTATTTTGATTTTCTTGTCAAGTCAAAGCAAACACAAAAACCTCATTATAATGTCATAGAATACTTAATTTTAAGCCAATACCTCTTCTTGGTGATCCTGTTAAGATAAGTTATTTACGCAAAAATACCCATGGGGAAAATATAATATTTGGATATAAGCCACACAAGTGTCGGCAGACATATGCTAATAATTATGATTTTTGCCTTAAGTGAAGTTGATCCTGGGTCATTTCTTTTTGTCTGTGATTAGGCAGGAAGAGAACTTCACACTTGGGGATGATAAAATTATATTGTCACATTATGGGCAAGCCTTTTTCACTCTGTTCTCACAGCACAGCACAGATTTCTCTAGACTAAATAGTTTCATTTTATGTGCAGTTTGTGAAGCAGGGGTGAGTGCTGGGACATGTGGGTGGCTGAGCCTCAGCTCCAGCCCTGTTGTGCACATGGAATTGTGTCTACTCTGCAGACACAACGGCTGGACTTGGGCACATGCAAGGTCACCAGGGGTGTTTGGCTTCTGTGGTGGTCAGTTTTAACTGTCATGTTGACACGACCTAGAACTCCATAGGAAGAGAGACTTGATGAGGAATTGTTTCTGTCAGGTTGGCTGGTGGGCATGTCGAAGGGGGATTGCCTTTATTGTTAATTGATTCAGGAAAACCTAACCCATTGTGGGGGGCACCATTCCCTAGGCAAGGCATCCCAAACTGGGTAAGAGTTCAGAAACTGAGCTGAGCAGAAGCAAGCAAGGATGTCATGATGGGAAGGAATGAACTGCTTGAGTTCCTGCCTTGACTTCCCCATGATGATGGGGCACAATTTGGAATTATCAACCAAGTAACCTTTTTCTCCCTAAAGTCACTTCTTATCAGGGTATTTTATCATAGCAACAGAAATGAACAGCTTTCAGGGGTGACTGGATATGGTAGCCAGGAGTTGTAAAACAATAGATTTGAGCTTAGTCCAAGTATGATGCCCTGTAGCTGTGTGGAAATTGAGCACTGGGGGTGGGGTGGGGCCAGGGCTACCACAGACGTCGTTTCTGACTTTGAGTCTATGTAGTTGTGGAGAGGAAGGCTGTCAAGAGCGAGGCTGTGGTTTATGAAGTGTTTCTTTATAGGGCTCCCTGAGCCTTGCTGCTGCATTGGAGGTGCATTCGGCTTACTGAGTCTTCCCTGCATAGTGTTGAAGACTGACTACCAAATGGAGAAGAATGACACAATCAAAACAGCATTCACTATGGACATGAAGGACTGTTGAAGAAAAATAGCTGAATTACTCCAACATGAAGAAAAGTCACAAATATAATCGGCTTATAGCTTCAGTCTTTCATAGGCAGAGTTAACCCGTACTCACTCCTCAGATGAGCCTGTTGTCCTCAGTATGAATGGGCAGAAGAGGGAGCAACTCCAAAGCCATGGTTCCTCTTTCTAGAGTCATCTAAACAGCCATGAATCCCCAAATTCTGTTTAATTTCTTTTGAACAGAATTCATGTGACAGCATTGATGTGTTCTGTTGAGGACATGTGTTTGCCTTCATGTGCTTTGGATAAAAGGTGTGACCAGAGAAGGGACTTGGGGAGCCATCGTCTTCACAGAGTACTCTCTGAGGTCCCACAGGAACAGATTAGCCTGGTCCCTGGCCACAAGGAAAACTCAGGCCTTCCAGTGGGCTCTTGGCCTACTCAGAAGGGTAGAATCACTTCCATGGACCCCAGACTGTAGCCCCAATAGGAACTGCACTTAGAAACTTCTGTCAGTTATCTTAGCTCTTAATGGCAGAAAACTCTGAAGTGTATGATGGATTAAATGTGAGTTACATCTTGCTATCTCAGGTACCAAAGGAAACACACTATAACTGTCAGATAGGGAGGACCACCACGGTTTTCAGACAGTTGTTCTAGTGGTTGGTTGCTTCTGGTTGACATCAAACTGAGATATTCTAGAAAGGACTGCTTGTGCCCCTAGGGACTTTTGGGCTTTCTGGCTAATGGTTCTTTAGGAACTTATCTGTAGAACTTTCTCACTGATCTGGTGAGATACTCACTAAGTTAAGAGCACTTACTGCTCTTGCAGAGGACCTAGGTTCAGCATTTGGCACCCATGGTGGGAGGCTCAGAGCCACCTCCAAGTGGCTCTGAGGGTCTCTGCAAGCACCTGCATGTCTGTGGTGCATGCAAACCAATGCAGGTCACACACATACACACAAATTAACATCCTTAATTTTAGTAAGAGCACTTACTAAAACAAGAGCATGGCCACTGGCTGCTGTGTGTTTGTGACTGAGTTATCTACATTTTCCTTTGGTTTCATTTTCCTTGATTCTGAAGCTTCTTACATGTGTTTAATTCATCAAATAAAGTAAATGAAGAAAATTACCCTGTGTCTTAGTTCTATTACTGTGAAGAGACACTATGACCACAGTAACTCTTATAAAGGAAAACATTTAACTGGGGTTGGCTTACAGTTCGGAGGTTTAGTCCATTGTCATCATGGCAGAAAGCAAGTCAGCTGGGAGTGTGGCAGTGTGCAGGCAGACATGGTTCTGGAACTGAGAGTCCTATATCTTGATCCAAAGGCAACAGGAAGTAAACTGAGACACTGGGCATGGCTTGAGCAAATATGAGTCCATAAGCCTGCCTCCACAGTGACACTTCTTCTAACAAGACCATACCTACTCCGATAAAGCCATACCTCCTAATAGTGCCACTCCCCATGAGCTCATGGGGGCCAGACATATTCAAACTATTATACCCTGATGTCATCACTGTTCAGATTGTAGAGGTGGACCTGGAGAGTTGTGATTAAGCAGGCAGATTATAGGTTTCCCATTTCTTATCTCTTGTACTGTTCCTTTAAGATCTCATTATAATAGTATAATTCATATACTCTAGTACATGAACTAAATTTACCCTAGTATTCACACAGTCTGTTACCACAGCTTAGCAAACTCCTGGCCCTGTCTCATAGCCTGTCCAACTGATCCTTGATGTTTCAATTTAAATGCCATTTCCTGGAGGAAGCCATTCTAATGTCTTAGACTAGATCAGGCTGATAACCTACAATACTCTATTAAATCACATTTGTACCAAGTAGAATTTTTTTGTCATATATGTTACAATCCTATGATGTCACACACTTTGAAGACCTTTACTATTTGCTGCACTGTTTGAATGTCCTGTGGACACAGTGAAAATTAAGTTAAGCATGACTTTATTCCTAACCCAAGATTAGAGCCAGAGATGACACAGACTCTGCAGTTTAGAGACATGATAACTAGGAGATGAGGAGGGAGGCCTCCATCTGCCCCGGGGCAGCCCAGTGGGAGCTGAGTCTCTTTAGGGAGTGACAGTGTGGTCTGGACTTGTTCCTAATATCTTCTCTTTAATGATTTGCTAGTTTACTTACTACCTGAAGTTCTGTGTCATACAAGTGTCTAAAAGCCTCCCGAGGACATCATTCCATTGTCGTCTGCTTAATTAAGTCTCAACCAGGAAGTTCCCAGTGGTTCATTCATTATGAGAGGACCCTTCTAGCAGCTGCCTGGATCTGCAGTGAGCACCCAGGGAAGGGAGGTTGACCAGGGACATTGGCGCACACATTAGTGGTGGCGGTCTGCAGGGGAACCTTTGAAAATATTGTTTGGTCTTTTCACTATTGGGCAGAAGGCCAAACAGGAGATGTGACCTGCTCCCAACCGAGCTAGTTACCAGCCAGTCAGGACTAGGCTACAGAAGCCTGCCTCTTGATCCTGTGATGAGCTCTATCAAGACAACAACGGACTTTCCTCTCTTTTCAAATATGTAATGTGTTACTGTCTAGATGAGGTTGTGTGGGATGGGTGTGGGGCGTAAGAAGTATAAAGGTGAATGGCTGTGGCCAGGGGACATTCCCCATCCAGTGGCACAGGCCAGGGGACATTCCCCATCCAGTGGCTCAGGGGTGTTATCCCTGGTTCACAAAGTGTGCTGGGCAGGAGCCTTAGTGTCTCTGGAGAACTTTCTGGAAACTTGGTCTCTGGCTTCCTTTAGAGCTGTAGGTTCAGAGGCCGTAGGAGAGTGGGGAGCAGCCTGTGGGGAGCAGCCTGTGCCAACAGTCTCCGGACCTCCTGACGCTCACTTACCTTTGAGAACTCCTGATGAAAGGGAAGGAGGAAAGGACTCTTGATATCGCTGGTGCTGTGCTGACAGCTAGGGCTTGAGCTGCAGTGTAGTACTTTCCCGGGCCTGTATGACAGGGGTGCAGCCCTCACAGAGATGATACTGTGAATTAATGACTTCCATGCTTATCCAAGCAGTCACCCTGGAGACTTGTGGTCAGTGTTGCTGCAGATCGCTCCTGTGCTCTGTAGACTATGCTGTTTCTCCTGTTGTCTCTTAATGCAGCCCTTCCTGAAGGTCACATGTGGTCTCCGTGTTCTCCCAAGGTCACATGTGGTTTCTATGTCCACCTGAGGACCTCTTAGAAAGATCCCCACCTGACGTACAGCAAGAATAGTTATTGCTAGAAAATGGAGGGTGGAGCTGAGGGAGCCACCAAGAAGGTGGTGCACTGGGACCCAAGCGGCTTCTATGGCTGGGTCCCGAAGCCACAGGAGGCCTGACACTGTGGGGGAGATCAGGCCTTACATACAGACTCTGGCTATAATGTGAGTGGGACTGGCAAATGGAGATTAATGAGAACCATAACTCTAACATTACATAACCAGCAGGGGAAATCTCAGGTGCTTTCTTCTGTCTTACACACCCTGACTGGTAGGCATAGCAAATCTTACAAACTATTCTTAAAAAGCAAATCAGGCTGACATTCTATCTGCTGTTCTAAAAGTACAATTCCAGTGTTAACTATGAACACCGGGGAAATGGAGTGTTGAGCATGTCATACATTATTGGATTCTGTCGTCACGATTTCTCTACGGACTGGTTCTTTCCTGTGCCTGCCCTACAGAAAAGGGAGCTGAGACTCAACCAAGTCAGGCAATATATCACTTTCCACTGAAAGGTCAAATAGTAAATATTTTAGACTTCGAGGTCCATATCGTCTGTTGTAATAACTGACTTCTGCCTTAGAGGCCAATGCATATGCAAATGAGAGGGCGTGGCTGCTTTCTAGGCAGCTTCACTTGTGCAAACTAAGCTTCCTAAGCTTTTTAGGTTATGAAATAATTTAAATTTTTCAAATATTTTAAATATAAAGAAATACACTTAGCAAATGGGGTATACATAACAGGTAGGGAGACAGATCTGGCCTTGGGACGAAGGTTGTGTTGACTTGTGGTTTAGGGTGACCTGGATGCCAGGGTCTTTACAGCCTGTATTGTTCTGTACATCATGGGGATGGGAATGACCACTCCACAAGGGAATGGCGGGGGGGGGGGGGGGGCGGTGCAGAGATGACGACAGCCTTCAGCTTGCTCACCTGCCTTAATGGAAAAGTTTGTCAGGTTTCTCAGAAAAGCCCAGTTTTTTATTTCCTCTGAGGTTTTTCCACTTTAGTTTGATGTTAATTATAATTTTTTGGTGTGTTTTGGCTTTTGAACTGATAGCTAGGAAATGCAAGGTCTTTGTTGTTTTCAAATAAAAACAAACAAAGCCATGTACAAGGTAGCAATAAATCAGGAAAGCCTTTGCTTTCTTCCATCTGTTATTCTGTGGTCATCTTCTCAGGGCCTGGGATTCTGACTCTCATGGATCTTGGGCTCTCACACACACTCTGAGTAGCTGTGAAAAGAGAGCGAATACATTCATTTTAATTCACACGTCCTTTTTCAAGTCATACATCTTAGAGAACCCTCCACATATGTTATTTCAATATATAATATTCTGGGAGATCTATTCCAGAAATATGCTTATTTATTTATCCATTTCCCATTGTTGCATCTGAGTTCTTTCCTGGTTTTTGTTATTATTAAAAAAAAACAGTTGCTAGAATATTCTGAGATTAAATCTACCATACTTCTGCACACACTTCTGTAGGCTACATTCCTAGAAGTGTAGCCACAACATCAAAGGAAACGCGCAACTGAGCTCATTCTTATCTTCTTTTCATTATTTACATATTTTTTCTTGCTTATTTTACATTAACTTCCAAGCAAGATATTTGCCTGAATGGAGAAGATCTACAAAGAGCAGCATGCTGGTGAGGAGATTGGTGCCTTCCTGTTTCCTGAACTATTTCTTTTGTTTCTTGTTTGCTGAGTTACAGGTCACACTCATCTTTACAGGCTGCATAGTTGTCACCAGGCAACACTATGGTTTTACAGGTGCACCTGTACAGTTGTCACCAGTAACACTGTGGTTTGAGGCTTCAGATTTCATCATGATCTTTGACATCCATTTAAAGAACAACTCTCTTTTCTAAAGGCAAAAAGAAAAAAAATGCATCATAGATTTGCCTGGCTAGAGTTCTCTGGTCCAGGAGCAACAGTAGCTTTTGAAAAAGGTAGTTAATCCCTCTGAGTGCTTTTCAAAGTCTACAAGAGGATTGCTAGTGGCTTAGGCACAAAATGGCATCTGCTACCAGTGCCTGTGCTAAGCCCTCTGTATGAATCATCTTTGAATTTACAAAATGACCCTATAAGACTAGAACTCTTTTCGTCCCTATAATGGAAGGGTCAGAGGGCCCCAGCTCACACAGCAGGGGGACAGCAGAGCCAGGCTCTGAACTCACAGATGGATGTAAAATGCCCATTCTTGATCACCAAGGGTCTTGTCATTCCATTACTGGTAGTGTCAAAATTGTCCAAGTCTTATTTAGTTCACGACACAGGCCAGTCAGTCACGGTGAGGGAACCTACAACAGTGAGAGTGGCCCAGACCTTGTTTCTTGAGTAGTTTTAGAATGAGTTTTCTTGCAGACTGTGAGTTTTAAGGGTCAGAAGAGTGGTCACTCACACGTCTGAGCCTCAGCAAACAGGGATGAGATGGACTAATGAATGAACTTGACAAATACACGTAGAATGATTGCAGGAGACACTGGGAAATAAATAAAAATTAAAGTGTGACAAATCTTGAAAGGCAAGGAAGGAACATGCTGTGAACTCTGTTTAGTCATGAGATCAGAGGAACAGCAAATTTTATTTTTAATACATGAGAACTGTGTGGCAATTAATCTTTGAACCCCTAGTCCTAGGTGTAAAACTGGGTAAAGACAACTTGGATAAGGTCCTTTGGCCTAGTAAAGTAGCTACCATTCTTTAAGATCTCATGAACTCGGTCTCTGGTATGACTATTAGGTCTCTGGACTGGGAGAGGTCTGCCTGTGTGCTTCGTTCTCTGGTTGCTTGTGCGTGAGTGAGCTAAAGAGCAATTGAAACAAGATGTCCAGTTTCATCAATTCTACTGTGATAATTTCTGCGTAAATGGTGGCCTCTTAACTAAAGGGGAGCCTAAATTCCTGTTTCTGTCACCAATCTGCACAGGGCCTGAACCGTTAAGGGCTTCCTCTAGGTCTCAGGGTGAGAGGTGAGTGTGTGCATTCCAGGCCCTGATCTGCCATCCCCTTTATGTCTATTTCCGGTTACCATGTCCTCATAGATGTTGTCTTACTGGCCTGCGCCCATTCTTTAACTTGGTTGACACTCTGCACATTAGTCAGGGTTCTCTAGAGGAGCAAAACTAATAGAATGAATGTGCATATGTACACACACACACACACACACACACACTCACTCACTTTCACACACACATGCACACTCATACATACACACTCACACACATGCACACACTCATACTCTCACACACTCACACATACACACATATACTCACACACACTCACACACACTCATACATACTCACACACTCTCTCACGTGCACACTCACTCACACACACACACACACACACACACACACACTATCCTCCCAGAGTTTGTAAGGACTAACAGAGTTTAGAGTTTGGTTGCCACAAAGTAAATGACAGAGTCGTGGAGGTCCTGGAAGCATAAGAGAACCCAAAGAATGGAAACTGTTTGATTTGGGGGAATCCAGCATGGTAGGTGGAGCAGTAATCAGACTGACTCCAGCTAGTCTCTGGGGCATACGCTGAAGGGACCTTCCTCGGCGGGAGGAGAGTTAGAATACGGATAGAGGTACAGACATCAGGCATTTACTGGTCTCAGTGTATCTAAGGCTTTCAGCATCTCTGTCAACAATCCTGCAGCCCCACTTTGTAGATGATGCAATTAAATCCACAGGTAAATATTAGGTTGGTAAGGTTACATGGTGATTATATGGACAATGCAAACTCAAATATCGATCAGTTTCATGTTAAGACCTGAACTGTGTCTGTTTCTGCTCTTTCAATAATTAGAATTCTCTATGGTGGTGGACTGCTTGCTTTGAGGATGCTAGAGGCGTCCCCTGGCTAATTGTCCAAGTAGAAGATGGAAACTAGGAAAGCACTGCATGTCTGTTTATTAGTTGTTAATAGTTTCCGTGCTAATGCTGCTAAGAGAAGTGGGACACTTGCTAAACATTGATGGCCATCTTTATCCATAGCAGCGGCTGCTGTGAGCCTCTACGACGCTAATGTGGCTATTTAAGGGCAGGCGGCCATGTGTGATTCCCCATCCGAGCCTAGACCTCATTCCTAAAGAGACTCTCAACACAGTCGGGCTCCTTAGCTGCATGTACAGGGAATGTCTTCTGTGAGACAATTGGGAAACTCAGGGTTGGGCTGTGTCATATTCTGCTTTTGGTTGCTTTATAGCTAGGTAATTGGTGAGAAAAGAGAATGACTTTGACTGGTCATTCTGGAGAGCCAGGGTGGGCAGCCACAACGGGTAAGGGTCTAGTACTGCCTCATGGTAGAGAGCACAATGGCAGGCAGCCCCTGGGGAGAAGAAAGGAAAGAGCATGGGCAGGTTAGAAATCAGACACCCATTTCTGGGAATCTCCCCATCACGTGTTTACACCGACAGTGCCGCAGGAAAGAATTCAGTCTGTGCATGGGTTTGGATGGAGACAGGCCGTGTTCTGACCCTGGCCCATTGTCTGACCACAGCTCCTGTGAGGTTGTTAATGTCACTGAAGTTCTGATTCCAGAAGCAAAGGGGAAATCACTGTCCCACATTCTGGGACCCATCACCTGGGACTTGGCGGCTCCCGTCCCTGAAAACTTGCAGTGCTTACGTCACCTTCAGTTTCCCTCTCACTTACAGGGAGCAATACTAAATGTTTAATTATTTCCCTTGTCGGCATATGTCCTTAACTATTGATTAGAACAAACAATTGGTATAATAATCATTAGATGTATAATTATTTCTTATAAATGTTATGCGAGGTCTGGGAATGGCCCTGTAAAGCTACAGATGGTAATGGAAAGACACACTCATGTCTGAGCATTTTCCATTTCTGAAACCAATTATTTTTTTTTAAATTGCTTTCCAGATTGGCTATTAAGTTGAAAAGATCATTGATTTTTTTTTCCAATGATGGCATCAAGGAGAATTCTCTGCGAAGTCGGATGTGTTTATTATTAATTGTGTTAGCTTTTACCTGGAGGCTGAACACCAGCCATGTTTGTTTCTGCTCCTAGTGGGACCAGGGGTCATGTTCACTAATTCCTCCTCAAACTTCTGGGAAGCCAGGGTGTGATGGAGAAACAGATTGTCCTTTTCTTGGAATCCATAGAGGAATGGTTCGAGTTACCAAACCAAAAGTGCTACCTTTAAGTGGTTTAACCACCTTCCTGGGAACAGTGGTATACACCTTTAATCTCTTGTAGACCAGGCTGGCCTGGAACTCACAGAGATCTGCCTGCTGCTGCCTTCCTAGTGGGATTAAAGGCGCGCACCACCACCTCCCAGCCTGTAGACCAGGCTGGCACACCTTTAATCTCAACACTCGGGAGGCAGTGGCAGGCTACAGTTCTATGCCAGACAAGGCAACATGGCGTGACCCTGTCTCAAAATTCAAACACAAAAACATTTTTTTATCCATTTCTGTGAACTATTTCCACTTTTAAGTAGAAATAAACTGTACCATGAACACTGGTAAGTTAAAAAACAAAAACAAACCCTGTACCCAAACAAAAGACCGAGTACTTAAAAAAAAAGTGGCAAAAGTCTGTGTGAAAAAGTGTCACTTGCTCACACTGCTGTATAGGGCTCATCTTTAGTGTCCAAATAGAGGGTCCCAGGCCAAGGTGAGACTTCTGTGGCAGGGCACTTGGTGGGGGGGTGGCAAGGCTGCTCAGATAACAGCAGTGCTAGAGCCTTCCCCAGAGATGTGTGGTTGCAACCTTTCCCGGGGACAGAGCTAAGCCTAGGCTGTTGGGGTCAGGTGTGATTCTGTCTTCAGGCAGGACGCCTCTAACTGGGACGCGCAGACTCAGCATTGCCCCCATCTCACTCCCAGTAAGAATTTTCATTTCTACGCTCTAGAAAGGAGCACTTAGGATCCCCCTCTGGTTGATGTTTGTCATCAACTATAGACCAGGGTTTCAGATACCCTGGAAATTTGTTTTCAAATTTGAGTTTCATTTTTACTCCTATAATCTTTCATTTTGCAAGCCACAGAGTGGAAGGCACCGGTTTTCAGGGACCAGCAGAACAGTGTCTTTCCTGGAGCCATCTCTCCAGGCTCCAGCTCACAACAGAATGTTGTACAGATCGAAATGTAGAGGTTTGTCTTTGTGGACACCTCTGCTGCCAGCAGACTCTCTGGTCCTTGCTTTGTGCTTCTGCGTGCCAATTCCAGGCACAACAGCCTCTTTATAGGCAACATGTTATTTTTATGTGTCTGATTTTATTACACACAAAATGAAACCATCTCTGACGTTTTCTATACTTGCTGAATTTTTATTAGAGTTCTATCTTTCATCAATAATAACATAAGCTGTGATACCCTTCTCTGGGATGTTTACTGAGATTGGTGCCACCATCAGGACAGAGAGCTATAACCACCTTATTAGAAATAGTTTTGCCCTCGATGCTTTTATCTCCTTAGATAATCCTTTAATCCCTGCTCATTGCCCATAAATTCTGCCTCTGCTTGCTAAGGCTGTTAACGCAAGCCCGCAGAATGGTGTGGTGGGTGAGGCCGGTCTGCTAGTCTATCAGTCGTGAGTTATTACAGGGTCATTAGTTCTGGTGGTTGTGGTGATGAGAGCGGGAGGTCCCTTACCTGAGGCCAGCGGTGCTCGCCCATAATGAGGGATTTAGCAGGCATTTATGCAAGCAGAAAATTGAATCAGCAGCGCCATCAGCACACTGAATTATGACATTTTTTTTTCCCTGCAGAATTCCTATAAAAATGTGATCGTAGATTTGGGCAGAGCTATTATTTCTTACGTGGGCTAGTTGGGGGTCTTTTGGCAATGCTGAGAGGTAGGAAACTTTCTACATGAGTAAGTCTTCCATTATCCTAGAGAAGGCAAGACAACTGGTTGTGGTCGGTACCCTCATGTGACTGTGTCTGTCCACATGCAGAAAAGAGCCATATTTTAGTGATGTTGGAAAACTGTGTCAATGGTATCTTTGGTCTTTGAAAAGTGAGATTGAAAGAAAACACACCAAAATCAAAAGCGCTCGTGCTATATTTAAAGTGTAAAATGCTATTAGCCTGCCATTGCTATCAATGCCTCATTGTCATTTTAAGAGGTTTCAAAAATAGTTGCCAAAGTGGGGCAGCTTGAACCCCCAGTGTGCTTTCTCCCAAGCTCTAGCTGCTATGCAAAAGCAAATGTGGGCCTCCAAGGGTAACAGGGCCCAGTTGTACCTGGGTGAGGCACTTCCCAGGGCATATTTGAAAAACAGTTTCCAAATAGTCAAGCCACTACAGACGCTTGTATTGCTTTTGATGTCTTTAAAATACAGGTTTTTAACTAGGCAATAAATACATTGTTAGTTCAGAAATGAAAATAAATAGGAAGGCATCTAGTAAAAAAGTCTCTGGAGCCCACTTTTCTCGCTCTGTAGCCATTGTTATTAGTTTCTTGTGCTTCCTTCCAGAGGTGATTTAATAATGCCTGTTAATGCGAGTCCTGCCTGCTCCTCCTCCCACTAAAGACATAAATGATAGCGTGTTATGTGCAATGTTCCCTGTCCTACATTTTTGGTAAGGAATAATAGATCTTGAGACACTTACACATTTATTTATTGAGCTCATCACGGGTTCCTTTTCCTGCACAGCGGTGTGGTGTTTCAGCCTGCAAAGATAACTGGGTTTATTTCCTATGGTCTCTATGGATAATCATTCGTGGGCTTTCCAGTACTGTAACATGGTCAGCAAGACTGCAGCAAATGACCTTGTATAAATGTCCTCTCACAAATGAAGTGCCAATTCTACAATATGCCAGGTTCCCAAACGAGGGGCTATTGGATCAGAAGATGCAGATATTTATCATTTTGATGGCCACTGTCAAATTTCTCCCATTTTATAAAAAAGTCAATGTCCAGAAATAAATTTCTAAACAGCATTGCTAACACACACACACACACACACACACACACACACACACACACACACACCTTTCATCCAATTTTCTAATGTGTCCTTAACCCTTATTAATTCATAGAAACTTTCTATAGAGAGAGGCTAACCTTTGAAATGTAATTTGAATGAAAAAAAAAAGAAAATTTTCACTGGTATCATTTGCCTTTTAATTTCACAAGGTGTATTGCCAGGTAAAATGTCACGTTTATGAGTTCATGTGTATTGACTTTTATGGCTTCTGACTGTATTGGCATGACTTTAAAAGCTGCTTCCCCTCTGGTTACTAGGGAATATTTCCATTGTCCACCACGGTCTTTGATACAACTGGAGTCTACCTTGCTGGATAACGAAGAGTGAGAAACAGGTTTCTTAAGATGTCAGCTGTCTCTCTGTCCTTCTCTCTGAGTGTGAATGTGTGTGCACATTCCTGCCCACTGAGCTGAGGGTGCCACTTGTACTCTACATTGACTTCTCATTTGTATTTGAGTTTATTTTGTATTTTAGGTCCTGATCCATTCATTGGTCTTACAACCATATTGTAATAGTACCAGTACCATGTTATTTTAAACATTGTTCCATAATATATGATGTTATCGGACAGGGCTATGCGGCCTCATTTTTTTTTTGGATTTTTCCCATTATTCATAATGTTACATATATATTTATGTTTATGTACATAAAAGTAAAATTTCATAATCCTCACAGTAAAAACATGGTTTTCATGAGGATCACATTGAGTTTACAAATTCCCTCAAGAGAGGCTGTCTGGGTGACATTTCATGAACATGTTTTCCTGAGCACACAATAGGCCCTTAGTAGGCCCACAGTAGTTTTGCACAGGATTATATATTGTTGTTGGCAGGTTGGCATTCCTTAGAAATGTTTGTGAATTTTCTTCTGATAGGTCTTAGAAATTCCTTAGTCACTCCCTTAGTATTTAACTCTCTGTATGCTATGTCAAGTGGAATTATTTCATACATAAGCCAATGAGTTATTCACAGTGCATGTTAGAAAGCCTGGAATATCTACAAATTACATTTGTATCTTGCCTGTTTCCTGACATGATTTTTAGTTTTACTTATTAATTGACTTGATTCTTTGAAACTTTCTGGATATCTAATCAACTTGTTTTTTCACCAGTCTTAGTGAAATCTATTTCTTTAAGTGCTTATACTTTTAGGAATTTAACTTATTTTCCTTAATAAATTTCTTTAATTCTCTTTAGACAATATTTAATATGAGCAGTTATAATGAAAAAGAGAAACACTTTTTTCTCTACAGGAGGACATTTCAGATGTCGAATTCTTTTTTTTTCCCTACACCAAGAAATTCTCTGCTCTCATTCACTAGATGCCCCAGTTGAGTTCAGCTCTAACTCTGGCTGGCGTTTGGGTCAGGCCCCACAAGATAAAGGACTTGGTGCTTCCGTTTCAGATGCCAGTGTTGAGTCCCAGCATGGCACCTGTGCTTCTGAGGACTGGGCTGCCCATTCAGAGACTTCTCATGCTTAACAGTTAATCAAAAGGCTTACCATATCTGGGTAAATGTCTCATGTGCTTTATATGTGTTACACATGGCTCGGAGTGAAGACACGTGCATAACTGAAGCTGAGATGCAGCCTTGAGTATAGAAGTTCCTATTCCTGTGGAGTTAAGGAGCACTAGCCTCCTGGCACAGAGATGCATTCATTCGTCTAGCCAGAAACTCTCTTAGGAGACTCACAAAACTCCATTGCACAGGCACAGTTGAGTAAGTAATTGGCCATGGGTGATTAAGTCAATCTCTAGCCCCACACCCATCCCTGAAAGTAAGGGGCTGAAAGTTCTAGCTTCTAATCATACATCATGTGGTTAGCTCATCTGGCAGCCACGACATTTCTCCCATAGTCACCTCATGTAACACGAAAAATAAAAGACCCAGAGACAGGTATTGGGGTTCAAGCTTCAAGCTAAGATCAGAAAAGCAAAGCAGCCGGCCACTAGCTCTCACCTCTAGCTCAGGCTGAAAGGGATGTCCTCTCCTCAGTGTGGCTGGAGAATAAATCTCACATGACAATCCTTTGCTTCTTTTATACCTCTCAAATTTTGGGAATAAAGGCTTGGGGTCCCAAGTGCTGAGATCACCTTTGTGTGAGCTATTTCTCTTTTAGACTGGATTGATTTAGTGTGTAGCTCAGGGTGGCCTTGAACTAACAGAGATGCCTTTTCCTCTGTCTCCTGAGTCCTGGGATTAAAGGTGTGCGCCATCACCGCCTAGCTTCTAGCTAATGAGTATGACTGGCTTTGCATTCTGATACTTCAGGCAATCTTTATTAAATCATAAATAAAACATCATCACAACCTCATTAGTGTAAACTCAGGAGTGACTGAAAGTGACTCAATGTGAAGACCAGTAGATGTTTCTTTTACTCTGACCCTTAGGAAAATCCAAGGGTTTTGTTTCCTCTGCTCCAGGAACCAGAAATTAAGACCAAATGCATGTCCCTTGTTATAGTGATTACCATGTCTATTTGAGTGTTAAAGTAGGTATAATTCTAGCTTTGAGGTTAAGATAAATACATTTTATCACTTCAAGGAAAAATACATTCTTTCTGTTTCACTGAGTAGCTTTTGTTAGTGTTATCAGGAATGCCATAGAACTTTATTCAATACGTCTTCAGTGATTCCGGGATGGTTATATGATTTGTACAACCATAAAAATATGATCTGGCTTGTAGAATTACTAGTGTAGGGAAATCTTTGTGTTATTATAGAAAGTCTTCTTGGTAATAATAGTGTATTGCACCCTGGATTCCATGTGCTCCTGCCTTCACTGTGATATTCACTAATTAGATTCATCTTGAGGTTTCCTTTGCATGTGATAGTTGTGAGATTTTTCTCTTAATTTGAATACCTTACATTTGCTTTTCCTATGAAGGGTGGTTTTGTTTTTTGTTTTTAAATAACCCAGACTGAGTAAGATTATGCAGAGTGTGTTTGGCATGGTAAGTGGTTTTGTGGACTGTTGGATATTCATGTTTGTGAGTGCAGACTTAAATTAATAATGAAGATAGGGTTTACCTCTCTTGGGAATCAACATATGAAAAATAATTTAACATTACTACTAGTAGGAAAAATTATTAGGTGAGCGAATGTGTTGATTTAATCTACAGTAGGTTGTCTTTGCATATATTAGCTCATTTTAATCCTCTGCACAACCCTGTGAGGAGTTTTTTCAATTACGGAAGAGAAAAATAGACTTGGGAAGATAAGCAGGCTCCAAGACCACACAGGTTGCAAGGCTTGGGGTCACACTTAAAACTGAGATCTGTTCAATCACGACTTTAATATGTTTGTCACCATGGCACCCTTATTATGTAGATGTGAGTTTTTATGGGAGGACAGAGGTATTTTCATACTACTTAACTGAAACAGTGGCCTCCAAGTGTCACCCTCAGACCAGCAGCTGAGACACCCTCTCAGATCCTGTGCTCAGGCTCCACTCCCCTATGGCAATGGCGAATGTGGGGGTTGGGGGGGGTCCTCCAGGCGGTCCTTGTGCACCTGGGAGCATGGGAATAATGTATCTTTTCTTCCCAGCTGCAATCTGAATTAGAGTTATTAACTTGTTGACTCTGAATAAGGGCAAAATCCGGCTTTTCTCTGCTTAGCCTCCTGAAGCAAAGGCTGATCATTCCATTGACATGGAATAGTTTGTTCAAAAAGAGTTTTTGTTGAGCCCGCCTCCCTGGGAGGCATGAAGCTTGTGAGGTTTAAAGGGCCTGTGTAATGTCAACAGAGCATCATTTGCTCAGAGCCTCCATCAGGGCGGAGGCCTTAAACAAACTAATGAGACTTCATCACAGGAGTGAAAGTAGCTCACAGTTGTGCTCAGTGTCTGCATGGCCTCTTTGCATGATGTCCAGGCTTTTCCTCAGATGAGGTGGGTGAAGGCGTGAGAGGGACTGGGAAGGCAAGCCCGGTGCTCTCAGCCCTCTGATGACTGAATACTAGGAGGAAGGTGACGTCATGGTGGGCTGCCCACTTGACTTCACCTCCGAACGATGTCACCCAAATGAGAAGTAGATAATTGGCTTAACCTAAGGGCTTAGCCCAATTAATGATTTCCCTGCATTTGCCAGGTGCTTGCCCTTCCCTTCTGGACACTGAATCCATTTAGCTGGCCTCACAGATTTATAAAAGCCAAGCTGCTTACATACTAATTGGGTCAAGTCATTACATGGGGCAGCATGGCCATGAGCTGGAATGCTCACTGCTGAAGTGGCTTCAATAATGTCCCTGCCATAGAATAAAATCCTCTTCCTTGGTTATCATACCCAGAGTAGTCAGATGTGAATGTCACCAGTTTGATGCTGTGACAACTTGGTGACTTTGCCTGTGAACAAAGTTATAATTTGCTGAAACTTAGTTACACTCAAATATTTCATCTAGTTCTGGAAACTCCCAGGTCTGATGTGTCTTTGCTCAGTACAGGATTTTCTCAGGTGTGTGTGTGTGTGTGTGTGTGTGTCTGTCTGTCTGTCTGTCTGTCTGTCTGTGGGACGGTGGTTCTGGGGGGCCTGCAGCAAGATTCACACACTTACCCCTGAATCATAAAACAAACCAAGCTACCTTTTACATAATACCATCTTCTTGCCTTGGCAAATCAGCCTCTGTGAAGAACTGGGGTGCGTTAGGAGATGACGCTTTCCCTCTCTCTCTATCCTGGGTTTCACTTTAGTTCTCCAAAGACCTTGTATGTGCCCATGTGCAGCAGCCAGTTTTCTTGTCCATGTTCTGATGATAGCCTCCTCTTCATACCAAGCCATTGTCCTAAGACCTCTCCTCAGACCTACCAGGCTCTCCCTGACTGCTCAAGCCACCTTCAAAGGGTGGACTAGAGCAGTGGTTCTCAACTTTCCTAATGCAGAGACCCTTCAATACAGTTCCTCATGGTGTGCTGACCCCAAACATAAAATTATCTTTGTTGCTACTTTATAACTTTAATTTTGCTGCTGTTATGAATCGTAGTGTAACTATCTGTGTTTTCTGATGGTCTTAGATGACCCCTGTGAAAGGGTCGTTCAACCTTCAAAGGGTTAATGACCCATAGGTTGAGAATTGCTGGACTAGACTGAAGGCTCAGTTGGCCCAGAAATTGGCTCAGGACCATCTGGGCAGACATTCTGAGGTTCAGGGGAAAAGGGCACAGGGTAAGACACGTGTTCTAAGCCTCACGGAAGCCCCACTGCGTTTGGAGGGGTCCATTTCATGACATCTAGACCAGAACCCTCCCTGCCTATCTGAAGACAGCGCACAGATGGTGACAGGGTTCATTTACCCAGGGCTCTGTGAAAGGAGAAACCGGAACAGTCCTGTATATGCATCTGCATATCTACACAGACACGCATCACTAGAGGTGCTCAGAGCTGAGACGTGCTGCCAGCTCCCCTCACGTGCACATGCTCCACTCTTCACACTCATGTGCTCCACACTTCACACTCACGTGCACATGCTCCAGGCTTCACACTCACGTGCACATGCTCCACTCTTCACACTCATGTGCACGTGCTCCACACTTCACACTCACATGCTCCACTCTTCACACTCACATGCTCCACTCTTCACACTCACGTGCACATGCTCCACTCTTCACACTCACGTGCACGTGCTCCACTCTTCACACTCATGTGCACGTGCTCCACTCTTCACACTCATGTGCACGTGCTCCACTCTTCACACTCATGTGCACATGCTCCACTCTTCACACTCACGTGCACATGCTCCACACTTCACACTCACATGCTCCACTCTTCACACTCACGTGCACATGCTCCACACTTCACACTCACATGCTCCACTCTTCACACTCACGTGCACATGCTCCACACTTCACACTCACATGCTCCACTCTTCACACTCACGTGCACATGCTCCACTCTTCACACTCACATGCTCCACTCTTCACACTCACGTGCACATGCTCCACTCTTCACACTCACGTGCACGTGCTCCACTCTTCACACTCATGTGCACGTGCTCCACTCTTCACACTCATGTGCACGTGCTCCACTCTTCACACTCATGTGCACATGCTCCACTCTTCACACTCACGTGCACATGCTCCACTCTTCACACTCACATGCTCCACTCTTCACACTCACGTGCACATGCTCCACACTTCACACTCACGTGCACATGCTCCAGGCTTCACACTCACGTGCACATGCTCCACTCTTCACACTCATGTGCACGTGCTCCACACTTCACACTCACATGCTCCACTCTTCACACTCACATGCTCCACTCTTCACACTCACGTGCACATGCTCCACTCTTCACACTCACGTGCACGTGCTCCACTCTTCACACTCATGTGCACGTGCTCCACTCTTCACACTCATGTGCACGTGCTCCACTCTTCACACTCATGTGCACATGCTCCACTCTTCACACTCACGTGCACATGCTCCACACTTCACACTCACATGCTCCACTCTTCACACTCACATGCTCCACTCTTCACACTCACGTGCACATGCTCCACTCTTCACACTCACGTGCACATGCTCCACTCTTCACACTCACGTGCACATGCTCCACTCTTCACACTCATGTGCACGTGCTCCACTCTTCACACTCACATGCTCCACTCTTCACACTCACGTGCACATGCTCCACTCTTCACACTCACGTGCACATGCTCCACACTTCACACTCCCATGCTCCATGCTTCACACTCACATGCTCCACTCTTCACACTCACATGCTCCATGCTTCACACTCACATACGCTGCTCTGCTCTTCACACTCACATGCTCCACTCTTCACACTCACATGTTTCACTCTTCACACTCACATTCTCCGCTCTTCACACTCCCATGCTCCACTCTCCACACTCCTGTGCTCCACTCTTCACACTCACATACCCTGCTCCGCTCTTCACACTCCCGTGCTCCACTCTTCACACTCACATGCTCCACTCTTCACACTCCCGTGCTCCACTCTTCACACTCACATGTTTCACTCTTCACACTCCCATGCTCCGCTCTTCACACTCCCGTGCTCCACTCTTCACACTCCCGTGCTCCACTCTTCACACTCCCGTGCTCCACTCTTCACACTCCCATGCTCCACTCTTCACACTCACATGTTTCACTCTTCACACTCACATGCTCCACTCTTCACACTCACATGCTCCACTCTTCACACTCACATGCTCCACTCTTCACACTCCCGTGCTCCACTCTTCACACTCATATGCTCCACTCTTCACACTCACATACCCTACTCCTCTCTTCACACTCACATGCTCCACTCTTCACACTCCCATGCTCCACTCTTCACACTCACATACCCTGCTCTGCTCTTCACACTCCCATGCTCCACTCTTCACACTCACAACACTGCTCCGCTCTTCACACTCACATGCTCCGCTCTTCACACTCACATACACTGCTCCGCTTTCACACTCACATACACTGCTCCACTCTTCACACTCACATGCTCTGCTCTTCACACTCACATACACTGCTCCGCTCTTCACACTCACATGCTCTGCTCTTCACACTCACATGCTCCACTTTTCAGGTGGAGGAGAAGGCTGGGGGGAGAACTCAAATTGAGTCTACCACATCCTCCCCTCACCCTCCAGGCCTGGCTTTCTCTGACCCATGACCTAACAATACACAGGAGCCCAGGCAGGTACATCCCGCCTTGGTACCCTGGTGATCACTGGGTGAATCCACCCAGACCTACTAATCCTGGCAGCTGAGGGAAGTGCTGTGCTAACCCCTGGGCCACTGGGTCTTCCTTTGATGGACATTTCCTTCTGAATATATGTTTCTCTTATTGGCTGATGAACAAAAGACTGATTTGCCAGTGGCCAGAGAGGCAGTACAGGCGGGGCTACCAGAGAAGGAGAATTATGGGGAGAGGACTTGGCTTGTGAGCCACCAGGGAGACTCCATGTAGTTGCTGGAAAGAAAAGGCCATGTAGAAATACATAGATTAGTAGTTATGGGTTAATAATTAAGAGAGAGCCAGTCAGTAAGAAGCCTAAGCCATAGGCCAAACAGTTTTATAAATAATATAAGCCTCTGTGTATTTATTTGAGGCTAAGTAGCTGTAGGACCAGGAAGAACAGAAACTTCCAAGTCCATGGTGGCCAGATCCCCATTCCACAGGTGACCCAGCCTCTTTCTCCCTGTGATCTGGTAATTCCTTCCCCTACTCAGAACGACCATCTAGAAGGTTACTGGCAGAGGGTATCCCACTCCAACAAGCACCCAGAATGACTTCTCATTCTCATGGTCACAGACTTTCCTTCCTAAGTTGTACTACATAACCTGGCCTAGAGAAACCCTCTGTCTTGAGGGACATGGCAAAGATGTCAACTGTTGCCATTCTCACTTGGTGTAGTCCTGGAAGTTCTCACCACACAGTAAAGCAAAAAAAGCAATATAGGTGGCAGGATGGGAGAAGTCAGACTGCATTTACTTGGAGATGATGTGATTGTCTATGAAGAACATCCCAAGAACAGCTACCTGAAAATAAAAAGACAAGTGTCCCCTAAGGGCAGCTGATAAATACACTCAACAATGTCATGGGATATAAGATCAACACACAAAATGAGCCGCGTATTTCCAAACTAACAAGGGGTATATGGAAAGCAAAATTAACAAAGAAAATGATTGTTTAGATACATACTTATGTACAAAAAACATGTATATACTAAATGTCATAAAAGATGATTGAAAGAAATCAAACAAAACCTAAACAAATAAAAGACAAATGCTATTCATAGGTCAGGAAGCTAAACAGAGATGTCAGCTCTCCTGAAGTTGATTCAAAGAAGTCCCTCCCAGTGTAAATCCCAGCAAGGCATAATTAAGATTATTCTATAACTTATATGGGAAGGCACAGGCTCCAGGGTAGACAAGCTGATATGATATAGTAGGAGGCATTGCTATGGGCTGCAGAAAGCCACACAGCAATGCAGGTGTGTCCAGCACAAGGAGCAGAAGGGAAGGGGAACAACTCAAACAAAACCCCGAAAATAAGCTCAACTGATTTTGACAAAGTTGTAATAGATGGCCTGTGTCCCTTATCTATTAGAAATAAAGGAAGGAAGGAAGGAAGGAAGGAAGGAAGGAAGGAAGGAAGGAAGGAAGGAAGGAAGGAAGAAGGGAGGGAGAGGGATGTGGTTGGGATGTGAACCCCAACTAAAATGTCTTTGTATTTTATTTACAAATTCAAAATAGATCATAAGTAAGGCCATTTTTTAACATTTCAGAACTATTCTATTTTATTTTATGTACATGAGTGTTTTACCTGATTTATGTATGTCTACCACGTGTGTGCTTGGTGCCTGCTGAAGCCAGAAGAGGGCATTGGCTCCCCTGGAACTACAGAGGTTTGTGATCTGCCATATGGGTGCTGGGAATAGAACCTGAGTCCTCCTGGAGAACAGCAAGCAGTCTTACTCATTGGACCATCTCTCCAGCCTTTTAGACACAAGGAACCTCACCAGGGAGGACACACAGATAACAAAGCAGAGTTCAGAGTGATGTTCACCATCATTGGCCATTGAGGAAATGCCAGTGAAAATTTAGTGGAGACTTCTCATCCCATACCTGACAGAGCAGCTGAAATGACTGGCAGTGTTAATGGCTGATGCTGACAAAGTTTGTGGTAAGGTGGGGTCACCTACATGTTGCTGTGGAGTTTCTGGAAGGCCATTGTGGTACAACCCAATGATTCCACTCTAGGACACTTATCCCAGAGGAACAAAACCCTTGGCTTACTTACAAGCCTCCCCCCAACACAAATGTCTGCACCACGTTTATTTGCAAGAGCTAAACCCTGCACTAAGGCCCCTCACAGGGTGAGCGTTGCACTCACACCCTGGAAATGGTACTTGGCAATAAAAACAGAACGCACCATCGATTGGTGCAGTAACCTCAGGGAATTTCCAGGGAATTTTGCTGAGTAAAAAAAGATACATTTAGAAGGTTACATACCATAGTCCCATTTATATAACATTTCCAGACGCTGAAAAATGCAAAAATAGGAAGGAGGGTAGTTGTCAGGGACTCTGGACAGCAGGGGCGAGGAGCAGGCTCAGCAGACAGATGGCTGTGGGTAGAAAAGGCCAAGTGGTCAGATGACAAGAAACTGGACAGACACACATACACACGAACAGAAGCTGAGGAAACCTGCATCTCGTGCAGATCTTAGGATTGGTGGGCTGTCTCAGCATCGGGATCTGGATTACAGTTTGTACTACGCGTTGAGGTGTTGTCTTTGAAGACTGGTAAAAGGATTGTTCCTTTTGTTTTCGAGTATTTCTTAGAATTGCACGCAAGCATTCTGTGTTCCCAATACAATTTTTGATGAGTAAAATTGTATTATGAAGCAGGATCAGATTTAGCATATTTTGAAGGTATTAAAAAGTGACAAGTCGGGGGCTAGAGTGCCTTTCCTCTTTCACAGGACCCATGTTCAGTTCCCAGCTCTCACATGACAGTGTGTGACCATCTGTAATTCAGTTCCAGAGGATCTGACTCCCTCTGCTAGTTCCCCAGTCACAAGGCACAAAAGCCATGCAAATGAGTATGTGCAGACAATGCACATAATATACAAATAAGTAAATATTTTTAGCATGGTGAATCTGGGTATGGGAGCATGTATCTGTAATTCTAGAACTTGGCTCTGTTTTCTCCTGTCACTCTTTGTAGTGGGCTGCTGCGGTGACCTTTGCCCCCAAGCCTCTGGTATGATGCTCTTCCTGTAACTGAACTGAGTTTGTGTATGTGTGGATGGCTTTGAGATAAGCCTCTTGTACAAAATTTCAGAAGTTAGATGCTCAAGAGACATGAGCCAAACAAGCTTCCTGTGTTTCCTCATCGTCTATCAGTTGATGCTGGGAGATGACCTGGAGGGTTGTTAGCAGATGTCTGCAGGTAAAGAAAGATGTGGTGCACTTAGAGACCACACTGTCCAATCTTGTCTTAGATAAGGCCCCTTTGCTTAGAGCAGAACACTAGGGAGGCTTGGACCATCTTTCTACTGAGGTCAGGGTGGGCCTTCAGTTTCTGCTACTCTACAGTATAGGGACAAGGATGGCATCATCATATCATCCAAGCTCTCTCTCTCTCTCTCTCTCTCTCTCTCTCTCTCTCTCTCTCTCTCTCTCTCTCTCTCTGTGTGTGTGTGTGTGTGTGTGTGTGTGTGTGTGTGTGTGCTCATCTTGTTACTAGAGAGATTGATGTAATCACAGAGGCCAAATCCTAATGAGCTCATGGATCATGACCAGTCTGTGATAGCAGAGGTATATTTAGATTGCTCTTAATTTCTCACATTGCTTCCAGGTTAATACATTATCTTGGTTAAAACTGCCATGCAGTAATTACAATGGAAATATATTTATACATGTTTTCTCCCTCTCAGCAAAACACATTTAAAGTGTTCTTAGAGGTGATTTTGAAAGTCTTGCCACTTTGGTACTGCAATTTTACACCAATGACGTCAAACGTATGTCAAAGATGTTTGTCTTGTGGTGGGTAGAGTCTTGCACAAAGGTGTTTCTATGACTTACGGTATCTGAGGTCTCTGTGTCCCAGGCTGGCCCTATGCCTCACATTTAGATTCTCCTTGGTCATTGGTTTTGCCTTAAGCCCTCTCAGAGGATATACCGGCCATGTGCCATTCAGGGATGCCCATATCAACATGTCAATCAATGAGGAGGAAGAAAGAGAGGAACCAGTGCTTGATTTGCCCATCATATGTTTGGTCTCAGCGTTGTCAGGCAGTAGACTCCATGCTTTGTCTGCACTGACTATCGATAGGAAAATGCCTAGGTTACAGATTTGATGTTTTATCTGTGGGTTTATGAGTCTCACAACAAGCTCCAAGGAGTAGGATAGAAGGATACAGAGGAGGGGAGTGTCAAGCCTGGAGCTGGTAGCACAATCTGCTGCCATTGGCTGTGTCCTGGAGGGTTGGTGTGCCAGTTGCTGCTCTGTCCCCAAGTGTGCAGAGACAATGCTTCCTCATCTGTTCTTCACAGCCAAAGATCTAACACAAACCCTCGCCTTCTTCTGAGTCTTGGGTGCAGGTTCCCAGCTGGATTTCCTCACTGTCCTTGTGTTGTGTGTACAGGTTCATTGCTGTTCCCAGAATGGAAGGTTGGCTGCCAGGTGCCTCTGCACAAATTGGTCACAAATGCCAAATTCCCAAGGATTCTTAGTGTCTTTTCCTGATGTTACCAGAGCCAGAAGATCCACAGGACTGGCGAGCCTGTGACACTGTCTGGCTTTTTCTGTCCCCGAGGTGTTCCCTCATGAAGCAAGGCCAGGTAAGGGAGCTGAGGGAACTGAGCCACTGCGTAACCCCCATGGCTCACAACATCTTTCTTCTCTTTTGCATGCAGCACCACCCCTTTGTTTCTCTTCAAAATAAAAGCTCGCCTTGAATCAGGATGTATAATCAGTTGAGTCAGGATTCCTAACATCCCTGAACACGACAGTAGATTTACAGAATGTTTCTGGGAGCCTGGGGTTTGGAGTCGTCTTCCGATATGCTGTGTTCCCTGAACTTCGCCTCTTGTGGCTGCCCGGAGCTCACCATTGTAGCCCCTGATCACCAACATTGTTAAAACTCCTAACTCCAAATCCCACAAACTGGCGGGTAGATGAAGGCAGGAGGCTTTGAAGAAGGAAGGGAAGGGTCATCTTCCCATTTATTCTTTGCAAATTATTGGTCAAGAGCCTGTCACACTGAATACTTTGTCAAGGGCTTTGTTAGATATAGTTCTTGGCCTCAGAAATCTTCCATCATCCAAGCGCAAATAATGGCTGACAATAAGACCTTTGAGAAGGGGAAACACGAGGATCCTGCTGGAACCCACAGCGCTTCACTGACACCTGGAGCATGAAATGTCTAGGTTAGCCAGGAAAGCTACTCTCCAGACAGGGACACTGACCTATGCATGCGAAGGTCCTGAGACGGTGAAGCCATGAGCCCTGGATGGAGATGCCTAGAGAGAGAGAATGAACTTGGAGAAGAGAGAAGCTGTGGGGACAGGGGTATCTGATACTACAGTGCCCAGAAATCTTGTTAAAGCATTCAGACTTAATGCCAAAGTATGGGTGTGGGGGGAGGGGCATGGCAAGGTTAAAGCTCAGCTAGGAGGTGGCCCCCTGCGCTGTTCCCATGGCGTTAAAGACCCAGTCTGTGCAAGTGACACTTTACTGAGCCTACATGTGGATGCCTTGGCAGCATGACACTTGAGCCCCCAGGGCAAGAAGATCAAGCCACAGTCTGTGTGGTTAAACAGATGAATCTGGTCAGTAGTTTAATTCTGGCAGCATCTGGGTGATATTAAAAAGAAGCAATGACATTTCCCTTGGAAATGTCTGCCATCATTTTTCTCTTTGACATGAGGAAAATAAAGGCTTCCCAACTCTAGCAAGAATTAGCATGAAATGTGCCTATCAATCTCCCAGAAATGAATCCTACAAACCTGTTAACACGGAGAAGCGAGTGATAATTGAGCAGGTGGCAAGCCGCCCACTGATGGCGATGGCCCTGGGTCAAACACCAGAGCTTAGAAGACTCCAGCTCTGTTCTGGATATCCTTGCCGGGTTGTGTGGCATTGGATCAGCTAAGTGTTCAGGGTTCAAGGTCATGCTGCAGCAAGCTCGTGCTATAGCATGTGAGCGTGTAGGAAAGCCAGAGGGAGGTTGTTTGGAATGTGACTGTACATTGAAGGAGAGGAGCTGTACATGGATATGACTCGAGGGGACACCGTGTGATATCCTAGCACTGCTTGAGGATTCTTAACTCCTGTTGGTACCTAATAATAAGGTAGATGGTGATGACTGACAGCTTTTAGGATGTTCTGTGCACCAGTCATGTTGTAAAGCGCTTTGTCTTCTCTATTCGGCTCCTACAGTAAGCAGTTTTTGGTGGCAACATTTCCTATCACTGTGGAGAGTGTTTAGCAAATTGGCTCACCATCATTCAGCCAGGAATGGTAGAAATGAAACCCAAGGTGGGGCATGAACTTGTCCCCACAGATAAACTGCTGCGGCACCCTGCTCCCATCCTGGCTCTCCCCAGTGTGTCTGACTCTGGAACACCTGGTTTGCTGTGTGGCACTTGGGCTGGCTTGTTGGTGGGCTTCAATTTTCAACAAGTCACTAAGCACAAGGGGCTTCCAGACTCTTGATATGTAGTGTTTAATCTTCCCTCCAAGAGCAACATTGGAAGCACAAATACGAACCAAGGAAATGAAGTGAACCAATAAAGGCAACCACATAATACTTGAAATACACCACCACAGTTAGGCATTGGTGGTGCACGCCTTTAATCCAAGCACTCGGGAGGCAGAGGCAGGCTGATCTCTGTGAGTTCGAGGCCAGCCTGATCTACGAGAGAGTTCCAGGACAGCCTCCAAAACAATACAGAGAAACCCTATCTCGAGAAACCAAAAAGAAAAGGAAAGAAAAGAAAAGAAAGAAAGAAAAAAAAAAGGAAGAAAGACACCACCATGCCTGTGAAACTGAGCAGGGCTCATGCCTCAGACCAGTGATGGAGACCACCAAAATGAGGCACCGAACTACAGGGAAAGGGGTCATAGTCTCCCTAGGTTTGAACCATAACCTGCCTGAGGGACTAGAGTCTGATACTTCCTACGTCACCATGGAGTTTCCTCACGTTATTAAACATACAATAGTTGATAACTCAGTGTATTTTAGAAATGAGGGAACTTGGGGTGAGATCGAGAAAGGCTTCTTGAACCATGGCTGTGAGACAACAGAGAGCTTCGATATTTCAACACAGTGTTTCCAGACTGATTGGTCATGCTTTTTCAAGTTTCTCGTTGGTTCTGAAACTGTAGTAGGTGAATGTCTGGGGAGTCTAGCATGAACTGGCCTTTTGATTATATACTAGCTCTTCCTTCTCAGCTAACACGATTCAAGGATTTTTATTTGGCTGCTGCCTCCTTACAGACTAACTTGGCAGTCTGTGCCTTGAAAGCATTACAGTTACTCCAAGAAGAATCTGTGCCCACCTGTGGGAGCTGCATGTACCATCCTGCCTCTGTGGGCATCTGTCGCATTAGTTCTGATTTTCAGATTTGTATTGGAGCCATAAAGCCATGGTTTATACTCCCTAAGATTTCTCTCTCCCAATTAGTTTGTAGCCGAGTTCCAATAATACATTAAGCCAAGAGATCGTCTTGTTAATTTCCCTATAGAGAAGATATAGCAAAGCTGCAGGGAGACTGAACTTAGCCTACACAGTGCTGAGCGAGGCTGTTCTTGCTTTCACAGAATCAGCTGCTCCCTTGGAGAATAGCTTTGTTTAGCATCTGTAACAATGCTGGGGCTTTGTGGGGAGCTGGAAATGCCACCATGGCATTATTAGTCAGGGAAAAGCAACCCCAGGAGTCAACTTCTGCCTCTGTTACCACACTACAGATGAGACCTAAGGGATCCCAACTTTCTCACATTCAACTTCTCCATAAACCATACCTCATGAGTTAACATCTCACTGTTCAGATGTTCAAGTATCTAAGCTCTGACCTGCCAGCTAGAAGATAATCCCCATGTTTTGTACAAACCTTTCATGGTTGAGTTATTCCTCAAGTGCTTGGCTTATTCTTTCTTATTTCATAAAGATGTCTGTGGTCACCTAGAATGATGGTGTTGATCTCAGGTCTCATGAAAACAAGACAACCCTGGAAGTCCTCATTATGTTTGCCCCAGATGGCAGCTCATCGGTCTCAAATGGATGGACCTTGGAATTAAATAGCCATCTGGGTATTGAATTGTGAAGAAAGGGGAAAGTTAAAGGACACATGGAAAATGCTGAAGGCATACAAAAGATTGTATTTAATTGTTATTGTGTTTTCAATACTTGGGGAGCTCATCCTTTAAAGCATATAAACATGCTGCTGCTGCTTCTCTGATCCTGGGCATTCCCAGAGAGGTTTGCTTCTCAGTCCTCATTGTAGGTAGGCAATTGCCCCATAGAAATATTTCAGATGTTAATTTCTTGGAGAGAGAAGATTGACATTCACTGCTCACTTCTATACTAACAACTAAAGAAAATATGAATATTCATACCAAGAAAATGAATTTAATTATAGCCTAAGTAAACATCATAATGAATGGTTCTGATAGTTTAGCCCCCATTCCTGTAGAAAACTTAAGTTGCAAAATTGGTATCTGTTCTTTTCTCTATTATGGGCTGAATGTGTCAAGGCTTTGAGGTTTTCATTCTTTTTTTGTTGGACAGATTCCTTGAAACAAGATGGAACCATGTCATATATTGTAGTTTGTAGCAATTCTTTCAGTAGCACGAGAGAATGTCACATTGAGAGTCTGGCACAGCCAGAACTCTTGCAAGTGTTTGGGCACTGGCCTGGGCTGAATTAACATAAAGGTCTGTGTTCTAAATGTGTTTTTATCTATTGGACATTTGCTTCAGGGTGGACAGAAGTTTAAAAGTTTTTTTTTTAACTATCATTTTTAAATATGCCCAAATCAGACATTTAAAGTTTGAACTTTCCAAGGCATTGGGCTATTTAGAGGAAACAGCATGGCTCCTCTTCAGAAACATGGAACGTTGTCCTGTCTATATTTCCATGTGGATATTTAGATATTTGCTTTTCATGTTCTCAAAGCAAAGCCCACTTTTCTTAGCAGCTGTGTCTTTGTTAGCTGTGTTTCCATGGCTCTTGGTTAAGTCATTATGATAGAATAATTATAAAAATGATTTTAAGATGTGGACTGGACTTTAAGGCAAGCATCTTAGTAAAATAGTTGAGCTTGTTCACAGATATCTGCTTTAAATGTGACTCTTGTCTAATCTAATTTATCTCAGATATTAGAGCCTGGGGGATTGAGATGGAGCCTGCTGCTGTCACCCCCTTGCTAACTTTCCTAGGCACTCTTACACCAGGTAGGCTCCAAATGCATACCTGGGTCTGTCAGGCAGGGCAGCACTCATGTATCAGTTCCAAGTATGCAGATGGAGATGGGAAGGGATTTGTTCCTGACAGAACCAACCAACATCGTGCTTTTGAAACATGAGGAATCGTGGGTAGGATATTGTCTTAGAGTTTCTACTGCTGTGAAGAGACACCATGACCATGGCAACTCTTATAAAGAAAACATTTAATTGAGGAGGCTGACTTACAGCTCAGAGGTTCAGTCCACTGTCATCATGACAAAGAGCATGGCGACATGCAGGCAGAGGTGGTACTGGTAAAGTAGCTGAGAGTCCTACATCTTGCAGGCAACAGGAAATGGTCTGAAAGTCACTCTGAGGGAAGCTTGAGAAAATAGTTTCCAAAGCCGGCTCTCACAGTGACACACTTCCTCCAACAAGGCCACACCTACTTCAACAAGGCCACATCTCCTAATAGTGCCATTTTCTATGAGCATATGGGGGCAAATTATATCAAACTACCACAAATATTGACTTTGAAGTTGACTCATTTTACTCTCTGTTTCTGAACCTTTCACTTTCTTCCTAAAATCATTGACTCGTATTGCTAGCCCTGAAGTACCACTCTCAAGACTCAGGAGTGGTAGGTAGCTCCTGGAGGGAGCAAGGGCTTTCTAGATACTCTACTCTCTCTGTCTAGAATGTTTTGCTAAAGCAGATGAGACATTGGGACTGTCACCCAGTGCTTAGACAATAGAGCAGAAGTCTCTTGACCTATGTGATGCCATGAAGGTTCAGGATTGGTTGTCTCTTCAAAGGCAAAGCAACTCTAAATGACAGGTCTAGGGCTTCACACACCTGTCACATCTCTTGAGATAAAACCACATTGGATTATCTTTAATAATCTAGGCTAGAAGCTCATTAGGGAACAAGAACTGAGTTTGCTATCTAGTCATCAAGGGTCTCATTCTTTGGATGGATGGATGGATGGATGGATGGATGGATGGATGGATGGATGGATGAATGAGCAAGTAGGCCAATGGATGAATGAGTAGTAGGGGGAATCTGTCAATTACCGTGGGTTGCAGCACACTGGGCCAAGGCACTTTGCCAGTTACTGTGTTTGCACATCTGTTTGTCTGGCACTGAGGTAAACTTTCTTAAGGAATTCGACCTGAGATTTTGTTTGGCAGTATTTTGAGCTTCTATTCATTTAGAGAAGAAAAGGCATGATTCTTAATTGGTGTAATTTTGCCTTCATGAATTCGGAAATGCAACTCCTGGAATAATGAGTTCCTCTTTTAGAAAGAAACATATTTGCACAAATTCAAACCCTTGGCTCATTAGGCCCATCCTGTAAAGAGATGCATGGCTTTCCCTGGGGCAGGCCCTGCAAGGCTTTGGATGTTCTTGCTTTTTCTAGTCCTGTGCCACCAATCAGCTTTACTAAGAGTTAATATGAAATAAAAGGACCTTTGAGACCCCATTGCCAGGATTCTGCTTACTTGCCACTCTGTAAATGACTGAAGCTGAGCGGTTTTTATCATCTTACTATCGTTATTCCTGCTTACACAAAGATCCCAGTGTGTTTATGTAAATAGGCCGCTGGAAGGATTGATAGGGCACAGATGTATCTGCCATGACTGTGAGAGAGGTCAGGTAAGTCCCTGGGCAGAAAGCTGAGGACAGGACAGGCTTCCTGGGATGCATCTAGGTCCCAGCCAGAACTAGTGAGGATGGAGTGCTCTGAGAGCCTTCGTCTTGGTGAGGGCTGGGTACGGCCTGCTTTGCTTTGGTCATCTTAGTCCATCTTCTTTTGCTTTAAGAAACTATGTGAGAATTGAGAGCATGGGAAGAGGGGATGGGAGCTACGAGAATGAGAAGGGAAGAGGAGGAGGGATGCAGAGGTCATGAGGGAGCTGAAAGGTTGAGTCAGGGGAAGAATAGAAGAAAGGATATGTGATGGGTAGGGTTTTAGTTGGCGGGTGGTAGGGGAGGAGGGGAGGGAGAAGGGAACTGGGATTGTCATGTAAATCAATCTTGTTTCTAATTCAAATAAAAATGATTAAAAAAAGAAAGTATGTGAGATTGGGTAATTTATAACCAATAGAAAGACATTTAGCACACAGATTAGATGGCCGAAAAAAGTGTGGCATTGACATTTGGTGAGGGAGCGTGGTCGTTGTTGTTTGTTTTATTTTTGAGACAGTGTTTCCTCTAAGTATCCCAGGCTGGCGGCGAATTCAAAATCCTCCTGCCCTGACCTCCCAAACTCTGCGTGTGCTGCTGCTCTAGGCAGGGAAGAGCAAACACGCTAAATCACGGTTTCCATCTTCTTTAAAGCTGCTGATGCCATTCCCTGCCCTCATGCCCTCATCCAATCCTAATTACTCTGCAAAGGTCCCACCTCTACATGTCATTAACACATAAATCTAGGGATTATATTCCCAGTGCCCCAAGCTCATCAGGACACATGCCAACCTTAGGAGTTTTCTTCCCTGCCTCTGCCCGAGTGCCTGGCAACTGGATGCTCAGTTGTGCCCTTGGGGGAGCCTGGCAGCTGGAGACTCATTCAGTCCTGCCCTTGGTGGAATCTGTACTTTCCCATCTTCCTCGTGTGCTGGCCGGAAGCCGAGTCTCTACTCAGAAAGCCCTTGGACCACCTGACGTCATCTGCTTCATGTGTAAGGGCTGAGTCTGGCCTCAGCTTCTGCTGTGTCTCAGGGACACCACTGATGGCGTCCCCTTCAGATAGATGTTCAACTCTTCCATTCCCCTGCCAAGCTAAAAGAAACCTATTTCCTGCAGAAGGAATTAAATGGATGGTATTATTGTTCTTTTGTTTAATGCATGAGTTTTCTATATTTCCCAGTTCAAATATTTGTTAGCCTGACAAAAGGGAAGTTAATTTCTCAGATTTACAAATTATTTATTTCTTTATGAAGAGAGAAGAAGAGCTATTTTATAGAGGTCCATTAATTGGGTGGTGGTTAATATCCAAGAACCATATGTCAGGGCTGGATTTGGAACAGCTTCTCCTGGCACTTGGTGCAGTCATCTTTAGTCTATTTATCAGAGTCAATTAGAAAAGGTATCATCTTTTGCATAAGGAGAGCTTGCCATGAGGCTTTAAGGCTGGAAATCGAGGGAACGAGAGCCCACGTTTCACTCTGTCACTGGCATGCTGTGTTAAACACATCACATCCCTTCTGATGGGATAGTCTCCCCAGGCAAAAATGAAGATAAAGGATCAGGTTTTATCCTGAACTCTGATTACTTAAGACACAGATCTCTGATCACAGTGGGAAAGGATTCTACGATGGATTAGCTGTGTTTGCTGCAGGTATGGAAAGTGTGGGTGCATAGCTGACCCGGGTAATGTCAAAGCTGTGTCTCCTTCTGACCTTCTTCCTCAGGTGTGTAGAACATGGCAGGGCAGAGGAGTAGAGTCAGAACCATTCATTCAGGTTGGGAGTTGAATAAGTTATTGAATCTTCATGGGCGTTATTTCCTTATCAAGTGGGAGAACGAGATTGTTACATGATGGAGGAAGACACTTTGAATACTTAGCACAGCACATGATCAATAAAAATACAATCAAGCTATTGTTATTGATACAAGAAGTGCAGTTTATACCTCCTTCAGTAACGGTGGCTGACTTGTCAAATGTGATTTTTAGTTCCAAACCACGTTGTGACTTGCTGACATTGCTGGTACAAATGACAATATCGGAACACTGCAGTGGTGCTTGACAGCGCACCTCTGACAAGGAAGCCCCATCTGATGCATGGCACACCTAACCTAGAAGATGTCCTCATGTCCCTGCTGTGTAGATGGGCAGACTTGGCACTGTCTGTCCGGTGGAGCCAGGTGGAGTAGAAGCAAAGCAGGGCCTGTTATAAGACGCTAGATGCTCTGGAACCCTGTCCCTGTTGTCACTGCTCCAGCTGCCCAGTACCTGTGAATGAAGGAAACTAGTGGGGATCCAGCGTGATGGCACCCACTGCTTCTCGAACTGCTGGCCCTGGGAAGCCATTTACACAGAAGCAAAGTGCTGTTCTGCAGTCACTGGGAGTATAGTTATTTATTCATTATGTTTGGGTAGAGCCTCCAGTACCAGAAAGAAATTCTTGAGTCAACTGAATTTTGTTTTCTTTGTTGGTTTGTCTTGATTTTCCATAGCATCCCATGGGTGTCCCTGACATTTTTCTGTTCCTAGTGTCATGTCTGAGCTCTTTCTACCTCCCTCCCCGCAGCAGGATTTCAGGTGTCCACCCTGAGCAGTCTCCTGCTCTTCCACTCACCTGCCTGTCCCCGGGCTTCTGGTGTCCTACCTGGAGCCTCTTTTGTTAGTACATCTGCCTCACACTGGGCTTCTGGCTCCAGGATGAAGGGCTTCCAGCCCTAGCATTGCCATTGCAGGCCACTTCCTCCAGGCTCCTGATAACTTCCTCTCACCTTGGCATGCCTTTCTCCTGACTCTTTCTGTTGGTACTTACATTTATCTCAAAGATATCTGGTGCCTTCTCTTGAAAGCCTTTCTCAGCGATGGCTTTATAACAAAAGCTTGGAGGCAGAGTTGGTAGAGTTTTGATTCTCTCATTCCCTATTTGTTTATTTTAATAAAATATCACATAATCTCCAAAGACGAACCCTCTATCAGGAGCAAACGGCTCATGTTGGAATGAGTGTCTCAGCGAATGAATCAGTCATTGACACCTGCCTTCTGCTCAGCACTGTGCTGGGTCATCTAAAAACATTCCAGTTGATTATATTGAGGTCCTTGTGCAGACTTGTCATTTAGGGTCATCAGTTAAGATCTGAGAAAAATGAGATCTGGGAGGATCAGCAGTATTTGAGGGCCAGCTAACTTGATGAAATTGGGATCTGGATACAAGCTGTGAGAGTCAAGGCCGCCTTCTTGGTGTCATGACAGTTAAAGATGGCACAGAGTCTTTAGTTGCTGAACCTACTGGCCATTCTCCTGCCTGCATCAGGGCCTTCCTACAGACCACCTCAGTGCCCAGTTCTTGCCCTGGCTTGGTTAGCATGGCATACATCCCCCTGAGCATATCCCATTTTGTCAAGGCCATTTTGTGATGAGGCAATGGTTCACATTAAATTGGGAAGGAAGTACGCTTTGTCTGTACAGATGAAAAGAGCTTCTTTACAAGTCTCAGATGGGAACATCCCTGAAGAGCATGGTTCATAGTGCACAGTAAATGTTCAAAAACATTCTCTTGCACTGAAGTCATAGGCCTTGCCAGTCACCCCACCCTGACCAGTGTTTACCCAGTGCCTTCTCGGGCTAACTCCTGATCTTTCATTTGCATGATCACAATGCACACTCATGTTCAGAGCGTAGCATCCTTATGGGTTGTGTCTGATTAAAGAGTGATATTAACTGTTCCCTTGAGATGAGTACATGCAACTTTAAAAAACTCTTTGAGGTATGATTATTTGCTGATTAAAACATGATTTAATAAAGCTATTCTCTACAGAGGAATGATCGGGTTGAATTGGCTGTGTTTTCTGTCACAAAGAACCCAGTTCTTTGTGAGCACCAGCACCCTCCAGCGTTTCCTCAGACCCCACTGTCCCTGGTTATTTGTATCCTGGCATGGCCTCAAAGAGCTGGCCGTCACTTCCATTTATCCGTGTGTTTTGCTGCGGTGCTGTTGTCTGATTAGCTTAATTGGTTTGAGGGGAAGACCACATCATTAAATACTTAGTCTGTCAGTCATCTGATGTGCACTGCTGTCTCTGATGAGCAGATATGATGTCACAAGTGTGCTGGGATGCAGAGAGGTGACAGTGAGCAGATATGATGTCACGTGTGTGCTGGGATGCGGAGAGGCGACGGTGAGCAGATATGATGTCACATGTGTGCTGGGATGCGGAGAGGTGACGGTGAGCAGATATGATGTCACGTGTGTGCTGGGATGCGGAGAGGTGACGGTGAGCAGATATGATGTCACGTGTGTGCTGGGATGCGGAGAGGTGACGGTGAGCAGATATGATGTCACGTGTGTGCTGGGATGCGGAGAGGTGACGGTGAGCAGATATGATGTCACGTGTGTGCTGGGATGCGGAGAGGCGACGGTGAGCAGATATGATGTCACGTGTGTGCTGGGATGCAGAGAGGTGACGGTGAGCAGATATGATGTCACAAGTGTGCTGGGATTCAGAGAGGCGACGGTGAGCAGATATGATGTCACGTGTGTGCTGGGATGCAGAGAGGTGACGGTGAGCAATATGATGTCACAAGTGTGCTGGGATGCAGAGAGGTGACAGTGAGCAGATAAACATTTCTGCCTCTTTCTGAATGGAGAATGAAGCCATGCCATTCTGTGAGGGCGTATCAGAGCTGCAGCGGTGAACTTTCTGGTACCTGGGTGGCTGTGATATATTGACAGACAGTGTTGTGAAGGGCTCTCAGTCTGATGTGGGCAGACCAGGGGCTCAGTTCTGGCCCTGTCACTCAGCTCTGTGACCTTAGCCGTCTCCTCTTCCTCCTTGGAAGCTCACTTTTCTTCATTTTTAAAAGAATGGTGAAAATAGCCCCTTTTGATAGTTTTGGGCTGTAAACTGAGATAAAATTGTTTTACACCAGTACATACTAGCAATTGATTAGCTATTTACTAGTATTTAGTAATATTTGTGTTCCAATTGTGTGATTAGTGGTCAGCTAAGTATTATGTTAAGGTTTGGGGAATATAATGTTGGAAAAGGCCATTGCCCTAAAAGCATTCCAGTAGGGGTTGTCTTTGGTCCCAGCCCCTTGGTACTTGTCTGACTGAGTGTAGATGTGAGTGGGTGCGCACTGACCATGGGGATGCCTCATGGTTGTTGTGTGGCAGTAATTCTCTTTACGCTGCACTTGAACTGGTGATAGAATGAAGTAGCATAATATCGTCCTGGCAAGATTTGGGTCTATGCTGATATGTCCAGTGTCAACCATAGTACTGTGAATTGCTGCTACAGCAATGCCCATACCCGTGTGTGACTGTTGCTGAAATTCCTTCCCAGGGGGAAGATGTGAGCCACATTGATCCCTCCTCCTAACACTCAACCAAGCACATTCTGCCAGACTGAGAGGTTACTTACTTGGGGTTCAGGGCTTCTCCCTCCAACAGGTTATAACTGGAAAGTGTTTACCTAGCAGGGATGATGGTTTCCTCATAGCCACAGAGCTGGAGCCCCAACCCCCACATTGTCTTCCTTGGTCCCTCCCCAAGACTGCATGCAATTAAGGCAGAGTTGTATGTAGCAGGTGGTAGAGAACAGCTAAATACTCAGGTGAAGGTCTCCTGACCAACTCACCCCTCCCTGAGGGATATAAACTATACCAAGACCAGCTGGCAAGGGGGGCATGGATGAGCTCCCCAAGATGGGGGTGGTTTGGCTCAGAGGACAATTGTGTACCACAGTGACATTGTTCCATTGAAGTCTGATGGGGAATGTACTGTGTATGTTTATCTTATTGATTGTTAAATAAAATACTGTTTGGCCAATGAGACAGGAGTCATAGAGGATTCTGGGAAATGTAGTAGAGAAGTGATTCAGGCAGGAAATGACATAGCAGGGAGACTCATATTTAGGAAGGACAAACAGGAAGTGGGCCCTTTTTCCCCTCCGCTCTTCCTCCAGCAGCACAATGTGATCCACCGGCAAGGAGGGACGCCAATAAGGTGTCTGATAAGATAAGTCTTATAAAGTATATAGGTTTATGATAGTTAAGACTGAACTAACAGATGAGAACCCTAGTCATTGGCCAAGCAGCTTTGAACCTAATACAAGTTTCTGTGTATTCATTTGGGCCTAACTCGGGTGGGCGGCTGGCGTAAAGCTCACATGTGGCCATGGGGCTCAGGAGGCTTTTGGCGCAAAGATTTATCATAACAGAAGTCTCACTAAACCTCTACCAAGGAGGCACTGTTAGTCACCTCACAGAGGGGCAAAGAGGGGCCAATCACTGTTCACTATTCTGAGGAACTGTGTCTAGTGATGGTAAAGACAAAATCCAAGCCAGGTTTCCAGACTCCTCACCCTGTACTCCCGGACTGTGGAGATTAGGGGCAGATGCCAGCTTTGTTGTGGTGACATTTTGTTTATGATCTAACAAACAAAGCTTGCCTGAAGATCAGAGTACAAAGCTAGCCACACTAGTCAGCCAAAAATCGCCAGGTAGTGGTGGCACACACCCAATACGGGCAAACTCTCTAGTTAGTCATAGAAGGTGGGTGGTGGTGGTGCTCAGTCAGGGGAGCAGCACTGTAATGGGGGATGTGCCTTACTGCTTTGCTTTTCTCTCTTCATCAAGAATGCAGGCTTGAGAGATGGCTCTGTGGTTAGGACAGCTTTCTCTTCCTTCATAGGACTTGAGTTTGATTCCTAGCACCCATGCCAGGCAGATCACAGCTACCCTAACTCCAGCTCCATGGGCTCTGACGCCATCTTCTGTCCCCCACAGGTTCTTGTACATGTGTGCACGCAGATTCACATGTACGCACACACACACACACACACACACACACACACACACACACACACACCCCTACCTAATTGTTTTAAAAGAGGGAACCAGTTAGCACTAGCCTTTGGTTTTCCCTTGTGTGCTCTCCAGCTGCTGTCTTAACTGCCTCTCTCCTTCCCAGAAGGACCCCGGATCTGCAGAGGTTTTTGCAGGCCACCAAATCCAGGCCTCATTGCCTGGACTCTGAGACACGCTTCCTGGTTACAGAAGCTTGAGTGGGGAGGCGGGGGCAGAGCTGGGGGCTGTGGATGCCCCCCCCTCTCTCTCTCGTGTGTGTGTGTTTCTTTTCCACTAATGGCAGCATGTGTAAGCTGCCATTGGTATGCATGGAGGCTGTTTCTGACCTTGTCTTCTGCAAGCAAGCTCAGCTGCAGGGAACAATTCCCACAGGCTGCAAACTGCAGAAGTAAGGGGAAAGGGCCAAGCTCCGTTGCCCTGGCCCAGGGTTTCTTGGTTAGCCATGGACTAAACACAGGGTCCTCACCTACAGAGATGACCTTGTTAGTCAGACACTATGCAGGGAACTCTGGCCAAGATTGATTCATACATGGTATCTGTTACATGATTCTGCCACAGCCAAATCCACAGTGCCAGATGTGAAGTATGTTTAATCTTGAAAGGACTGTGATGTGAGTGGATGCTCAACACCCATACTGTAACCAGTGCTGCACACTTACAAGAAGCCAGCCAGGCACCATGTGAAACACATTGTTCTGTGGACTGAATTCACAGTCTGGGAAAGAGCCCTGCTTTACCCTCACACTGACTATACTGAGTACACTATACTTCACCTTTGGTTACTGTGGTGGTTACTTGGTCCCCACCTGGCAGAACTGTTTGGGAAGGATTAGGAGGTGTGGCCTAGCTGTAGGAGACATGTCACTGGAGGTGGGTTTTGTAGTTCTGAAAGCTCACACTATTCCCAGTATTCCCACTATTCTCTACCTCGCGCTTGTGTTTCAGGATGTAGTCTCTCAGCTACTACTCCAGCACAGTGCCTCCATGCCTGCTCTTCAACATGATGGTCATGGACTCAGCCTCTGAAACTGTAAACCCCAAATAAACTTTCTTCTGTAAGTCACCTTGGTCATGATGTCTGATCATGGCGATAGAACAGTGACCAACACAGTCACCAGACTATGGACATGTCTTCTCACCAACTGGCTTCTCAGCAGACACTGGCTGCATTTTTGATAATTTGTCTAATTCTGGTCACTGTCTACATAGAATTACAGTTATACAGACAGGCTCAGACAGCAGTTCCTCACTTCATATGCCATCTGTAAGCCCCAGATTGTGACTTATGGTCTTCAGCAGTCTGCAATAAATTGAGGGTCCCCCAGTTCCCTTTCTCAGATTTCATTAATTTGCTGTATTTGTTTACAGAACTCAGGTAATCTCTTCTCTTAATTAACTTACCTATATCTTGTAGAGTATATTAAGTTTAAAAATGAAATAGAAGAGAAATAGAAATGTCAAGATACATTTGAAGGGTCCAGGAGACTCTGTGAGCTTCCATGCATTCAACAGGCTGAAAGTGTGTCCTTGGCTTTTATGAGGCTTCATTATGTAGTAGCCAAAATTGGTTGTAGTTTTGGCCATTGGTAAGGCCATATCATAAAGACGACTAAAAGTTCTGGCTGTACCTGGGTCCTTCTGGTTGACCAATCCCACCCTAAATCTTACTTGGTGTCAGATCCAGGTCATCTCAGTAGCCTATAAGACAATGAGCCCTTGGAGGTTGCCAAGGATTCTAAGAGCTATGTTCCAGAAACCAGGGTCAAAAATCAAATAGTAAAAAGCTCTTCCCTTAGCCCTGTCTATGACGTTAGTAGGAGCCCTGTCTCAGAAACTATGCCTAGAGAAATACTGTAACATCATACTCAGTGAGGCTACCCTTACCCTCTTGAAGCAGGTGTCATCATTCCTCCCAGTTTCCAGTGTGGAGCAGAACCTCAGAGATGCTTATAGACCTGAAAGTCATACAGCAAACGGGCAATAGAGGTAACCTGCAGAGGTGAGTTTGACTTTGAAGATGGACCTCTTAACTCATGCTTTCAAAGGCTAGGGTAAGGGATTAAAGGATGGGGCTGTAGTATGCTTACTCCTCTGAGCTTCCGTTTCTTTCTCTTCAAGGATATGGTAGTGGAGACTCTGTAGCTTCTTCCTGTAGCTACCCTGTGCAGTTCTTTCTCCATAGGTACCAGAGATGTGTGGGATTATCTGACCCCCCCCCCCAGCTAGTTAACTGGGTTTTAGGTAGTGTTCTGGGGGGAGGGGTGAACAACCTTAGAATTTAAGTCCACAATCTCCAATCATATCATGCCAGCTAATGGACTAGGGGAATCCAAGCATCAAATTAGAAGATGAAAACTGTAACTCTGGATGTCAGGCAAGCCTCCCCGTCCCCATAGCTGCCCCGGCCTACTTTGCCCAGTGTTTGGCTTATCTATGAGATGAAGGCTCAGGTTGCCATTGCTGACTCATTGAAGAAGTCTTTCCTGTACCTTGATCTAACTGTAATGGACCTTCTTTTTCTTTCTTTCTTTTGTTTCTTTTTTCTTTTTTTCTTTTTTTTTTTTTGGTGCTCTCTCCAACACCTTTCTCAGTTAATGAAAAGACCATTGAGGGGTTCTAAAGAGTAGAAACAATTTCTAGGAAAGAATCTTCCTAAAACATTTCAAAAAATAGCACACATGGTTTATTGTTAATTCCCCAGCACCTAGGCCAAGGTTGGTTTAGGTGATCCCTGCATAAAGTTTACCAGCTTCTAGATGGGTGGGATATTCAGATGGCATGTCAGCTCTCTGCTTGCTTCTTCATATTATCCCATTTTCAGAGTTTCTTTGAGATGAAGTCATAAAACCTTGGCCCAAGTCTTGGCCCCATTGTATGAGAATGAAGACGGATGTACAATCCGGTCCGTGAAAGAAAGGAGGCTACGCTAACTGTTGCTGTCCAACTGTCTGCCCACCGCAATGCTCAACTATCCTTTATGTAATAGGGTGAAAGTGCCACCCTAAAACTCTAAAGAATTGGAAATACAAGGAAAAAAATAATGGCCACTCTGGATCCATGTATTTGCTCCCAAGTCTCTCAGTTCCTGGCTTTGTAACAAAAAAATCAATATCAAATCTAGTTGTGTTGGCAAATACGAGAGTCTGAAAAGACTATATTGGCACATTGAGAGCCCTGAAAGTGCTAGAGGCTTAATGCCCAGGAACATAAATATGGAGGCCTCCCATTTAGAGTTAAGAGAAAGTTAGTTTTCCCCTGGATTTTCTGCGGCTTTGTGTTTGTGTACAGAGTCCTCTACATGAGTCTTTTAAAACCTGTTCTGAGAAGTCGCTCGCTAATTGAGCGCATGGGTCAGTGTTTTCACTTCCACACAGATAACAGTCCTGGCCATTTTGGGCTGAAAGGTTGGTTTCTTGTGCTGTATCTCATTTGACTGACATGGAGACTGAAGTCCCGGGGGGCCGGTAATGGAGGCAAAATGCAGTCAAGCAGTGTGTGCTGAGTCTGATTCAATCAAGCCCGGTGCCTTCTCATCTGTCACACAAGCCACTCTCAGGTTCCTGGCTCAAGAAATGATTATGAAAATGGTCTCGTATTTGCTGCCAATGGTAACGGCAGCAGCCTCCAACTTTAGGAAGGATATTTACAGTGTTTCAATCAGTTTGAGCTATATCAGAGCAAAATCAAACTACCTCCACATCTAAATGGCGCTTAGAAGCAATTCATTTTCGGAGTGCAGACCGCACAGCCCTGGCTCTGACGTGGTCTGGTTATTTGAGGCTTTGGCAACCTTAATAGCTTTGAATTACATGATGGAAAATATATTTTGGAAGTAGGAAATAGTAAACACTCTACAAGTAATTCCTGTTATGGTCCTGGATTTGATACTGAAAAGGGGAAATGTCATTGCTGCCACATTTGGGGAAATAGAGAGCAGGTTTTTGTTGTTTTATTTTTTATTTTTTAAAGATGGTTCATCTGGTAGAAGGGAAGAAATAACGTTTGTTGGGAGTGCCGTCTCTCGAGGGTTTTGTGAAGCAGACATTTTTATCCTAGTTTCACAAATGAGGGAATAGAGGTCAAAAGGGGATTTGCTGGTTGATTGCGTTAGGAAGGCCCTACCCTGGGCTTCATGGTGGCCCAAGCAGACTGCTCAGTCCTCTGCCCCTCCCTTCATGCCACAGGCTCGGAATCTGCTTCCTTTTATCTCAGATGCAGAAAGGTCATGGGATGAATCTGTCTCTTGGGGAGGGACAGCAGGTCTAGCCACCTCTCTTAACCTCTTTTGGGTTTCACCTGTAAAAACACAGACAGGACGCCAGGCCTGAGCTCACAAGGTCACCAGTATTGACACTTCTGGGAGAGAGATGGGGACTTCTCACTCAGTGTTTCTGCAGTGGTCCCTGCCCACCAGCCACCAAGAGGGATCCTGGAAATCCCGCCACTGCTGACCCCGTCTTCCTTATAGATACTGGGTTGTTTGTTTCCATTTCCTGGTTGACAGAGAGGCTAAACCAGTCAAAACTGTCATGGGGAAGGGGGGAAATACAACCTTTAGATTGGCAAAGGAGAGATTTCTAGGGGAGTACATACAAAAAGGCTGGTCACACTATGGATTTAAAGAGAACAAATGAAATGATGGGGTGTGGATCCACACTGCTGAGTGATCTTCATTTAGATGCTTTTAGAATACGTTTAGGAAGAGAGGAGACAGCATCCCTTGTTTAGTTATTCATTTAAATTTTAAGCAAGATCTCTCTGTGTGGCACAGGCACTTCTATACCATCATACTAAACTCCAAGTTTAAACCACATTGACTCGGGGATCACAGGATGTGATGCTATTTAAAAATAGCATTTGTGGTTACAGTAAAGTCCCCAAATCCACAGGAAGCCTTTGAGGAAGATGTGCATCCCATAGATGCTAGCTTCAGCCCTCTGCCTTCTAGGAGCTGTGGTGCAGGATAGCCTCCCTTCCCTGCTGCTTCTGCTGTGGTCCTGCTCCAGGGCCATGAGGCCAATGGTGGCTGAGCAGGTGGTTTGCTGCAAGCCCTGTTCTAGGCCTGAATGAAGCACTGTGGTGGAGGGCAGTACCTTATGTCTGTCAGTTAAAGCATGACTGAAGGGATTGTGAAAGGCACATAAGTATGCAATCCCCCATTTACAACACTTCATACATAGCATAAAATCAAGAGCTGATGCTGGTACATTGGTTTCAACCTACAATGACCCCTTCAGGAACTCTCTCCCACTGAGCAGACCCAGCAGGTCTAATCCTGGGCATCTGTCACTGCCAATAGTTCAGACAGCGTGACAGAAGTGCAGCCTGGTGACAGGCATGGAAGGCATTCTTCAGACAGAGCACTTATGGTCCCTAGGAAACCTGGGTTAGAGGGGCTCCTGAAATGTAAGGCTGTGTGGAGATCTATGTTAGTGAAGAGAAGGGGCTGCCCTTCTCAACATATTGATCCTTGGGAACAAACATGCCGTGCTCATGTCCCTGATGGGCTCCTGGGGTCTGGTGCAGCATGTTGCTCACGGAGTGACCTAGTACCACTCACCTGTGGGTTTTCTCACGTTACAAGTGAGTCTTCTGCAAGCTTCTTGCTCCCTCTGGTTCTCAGTTTCCTTGATTGTAAATGGGGCTAATAATTGTCCTGTCTTTATTGGGCAGTCAAGGATTCGATAAAGCAAGCCAACTAGATTGCACAAGACATTGCTTGGCATGCCGTTAGTGCTTAGTAAATGTCAGCTCTGATGATATTTATGCGATGTTTCTCCTGCTTGTGTTAATTATGCTGCTTGTAACACATTAAAAACAACTTTAAATTGTAGGATTCTATTAGCATTTCCTTAATACATCTATTACCTTATGTCTCATAACATTCAGGAGAGGCAGATGGGGACACAGACCAAGCAAGTCAGTCACTTACTTCATGTATCCCAGGCAATGTAGACCAGGAATCCAGCTGCGTCACAGTCAGGGGTGACACAGGAATGGGATGATGGGGTGGTGGTGGGATGTGGGCTGACTCCCTCCCTCCACTGCACACCTTGCGGCAAGAAGAGGTAGGCAGGGTTGTGACTTCTCTCATAGGGCTGTGGTAAAGACTGGAGAAGATAGTGCCTACAAAACACCAAGTCTAGGCCAAGCACTTTTGAATGCTATGTACAATAGAGTTATCTTTTTCTCTGTGTGGCTGAGGTATGGTGCCCAGTAAAGCTCATGCGGGTTAGTCCAGCAGTGGTAGCCTGGGAGTCACAGCCTGGGGTGGGGAAGGTAAGATGAGGACAGGCTGGACAAAAGTCCACTTCTTTTGTTTGCCTGTTCATGCATACTGATTTAGAGGTTCTTATTGATTTCGGGGGGATTCTGGCCCAGCCTGGCAGCCTTCACAAGGGCACTGCATTTTTGAACTGAAGAGAAATCAAGGAGGATTGCTGCCTTCAGAATCGCAGCTCTAAGGTCTCACTGTGTGACTGTGTGTGCGTTACATGTGTTACCCTGAGCACTGTGCCCCGTGACCTCTCAATGTTCTCATTCATATAATGCTGGCCAGGCAGGGTTGTGACTTCTCTCATAGGGCTGTGGTGAAGACTGGAGAAGATAGTGCCTACAAAACACCAAGTCTGGGCCAAGCACTTTTGAATGCTATGTACAATAAAGTTATCTTGATGACAGGGATGGAGCCAGCTCAGCAAGGAGCAGAGGAAGTGGTCTTCCATCCCATGCATGGCCTTCATGTGGAAACAAGCAGAGCATGTTAGAGGAGCGGAGTGCGTACTTGAGAGCGTGTGGGGAGAGAGCTGGGATGAAAGGTTGCAGGCGTCAGCTGAGGTGCATTGGGATTTTTACCCTAAACTTAGTAGGGAGCCATGATGTTGTTTTAAACAAACAAATCTTGATGTCAGATGATGGTGGGAGTCAGTGGGTAAGAAAATGTCACAGAGTAGATTTGAGATGCTGTCAGGTTAGCTGCAAAGCTGCAGGTGAGTGGATGAGGGCTTCAAAGCACAGGAGAAGACAAGATAATTAAGACTTGTTCTGAGGACAGACTTTTTGATACAGAGTGATGGGTTAAACAAGGGGATGACATGGTGCTGGTTTGTCGACTTCTACGATGAGGGTTGCTGTCATTTATGTACTTCCTTCCTGCTGGTCCACACTGAGCCACATTTAGCAGGATAGTGACCCAGTCATGCAGTAGGCATGGGTGAAATTCTTGAGGTTTTATTTAGTTCACTCAATAAAGCTGTGCTGACCACACACCATGTGGTGCTGACCAGACATCAGTAGCGATGCTAAGAATAAAATTCAAAACAATTCTAAGACCTAGTGTTTAGCAAACCGATAGGACTTGAGAAGCATGGTCTTCTGTGCATGTGTGTATATCTGCTTGTGTGTGCAGGCATGTGTGCCTGTGTGTGCATGTGAAGGCCAAAGGTTGAACTCAGATGTCTTCCTCACTTTCTACCTTATCTTTTGAGTCAGGGTCTCTCACTGAACCTGGCACCTGGAGCTCACTGATTCATTTAGACTGTCCATCCAGAAAGTCCCCATTCACCTCCCCAGCAAAAGGGTTACAGATGCTCACTGAAGCACTGGGCTTTAAAAGCTGTGAGTGCTCAGGATTAAACTCGGATCCTTATACTTGTGCGTCAAGCACTTTACTGACTGAGCCATCCTCTGAGCCCAACAGGACTTAACTCATGTGTCACAATGGACTAAGGCATTGCTATTTCTATTTCACAGAGGAGAAACCCCACAAGACCCAGGCTGGTTCAGTAACCAATGCAGAGCACCTAACAAATGCATAGCAGGGTTAAAGTCCAGTTGTTCAGATCTAGACCAGACTTCCTTTTCTTCTATCCACACCTCTACATCTCACCAGCTTCCAGGCTTCTGAAGAGCTGTGATTTTCCTTCCCCCTGCAAGTGGCAGACATCGTCAGTCTGCGTCACTGAAGAGAGATGTGTAGAGTCCCTGCAGCCAGCCTGATTAATCGATGGGAGGGAGGCGGTTCTGCAGGAGTGACGTTCCCTTTGATCTGAGCAGGTTCTGGCTCATGGGAACAGAGTCTGAAATCACCCAACAAATGATAAAGTTGTAAGCCAGGCAGAGTAAACTTCCAGTGACAGGCTGGGATACCTTCAACTCACCCACAATGCATCCTGCTTGAAGTTCTCAGGGATTAGAGGGGAAGAGAGTCTCCCATTTTACTGCAGCATGCAAGTGGACACGGTAATGGCCACCTGGGGGGAAAAAGAATGTGCATTGTGATAGTGATAAAAAAGCCACGTGCTGGACATCGGGAGTTAGCTGTGGCTTCCCAAGGCTTTGCTGGGTGTTGGCAGCAAGATGCTCAGGCCTGGATGGTATCCCTTGCCCTTGCCACTTCCTCAGAGTGTCATGCCTTTGGCCCCGCCTCTTCATCTTTGGGAAATGTTCTCATCACATCTGGGCGGTGATTACAGCTCTCAGGCCCACCAACAGCAAACACCACTTTCCTCCAATGAGAGGTAGAGCTGTCCCTTTCAGGGTCACCCTGTGACTGTCAAAGGCCATACCTTAGAAGTGACTAAGGTTGGTCTACCGTATCCATGATGTCAGTTGTCACATCTGGGACTTTAACCGACTGTCATCACTTAGTTATTTGTTAAATGAGGGTAATCGTTAGCCTAAATGAAGTTGCTTGAAGAGCAATGTACTCATTAAGCATTAAATGGCTGCAGGAAACTTAACTATCATCATTTCTTAGAATAACTCAAACCTTGGCTAGAGGGTTGACTTTCACCTTTGTGCAACAAGCAATCAACATTTAATGAGTCGAGCACTTTGATTTGTGATTACAGTACATCAAAGCCGTGAATATGCATGACATTCTTGGAGCCCCACCATCAGATCTGCCTTGGTTTTTCGGAAGCCGCCTGTCCAGTGTGTCTAGAGGCTCACAATGAATATGGATGTCGCTGGTTATTTATAGAACCATGTCTATTCCCATCCTTAGTCTTTACAAAGTTATTTTTGAATTTACTGTGACCTGATTTTTAATTCCGGGGAAGAATGCTTTGCTGTTCTGCTCCCTTTTGAGATCTGGGTTCCTTAAGTGAAGCAGCCATTTCAGCCTGTGGACATCTCAATCACTCGCTGGCTGGCTGAGGAAATGAGTTTTGAACTTACATGAAGCCTCTAAGCATTGTTCCATGCAATTTTTGCTCATCAGTTCTCTTGGCAGCGTTTATGTATGCTGAGAACACCAGGAATTGATGGAGACTGCTTTGGTGGGTCTGTGTTGCTGTGTACGCCTGTCTCAGAATGCATAGGGTCTGCTCTCAAATGGAGTTAATGTCAGATTGTCCTGCGCATTAGTCTGGCTTCTTTGGCTTGTCATGTTGCATGAAGCTCCCTGTGATTCTCTTTATTTCTAGCATTAGGGCATTTTTAAAAATCAAATTTGTGTCACCTATAGACTCACCAGTAACAAGTGTTTTGCTCAAATTATGAGACCCCCAAGCAAACATGCCTTCACACACACACACACACACCCCCCCCCACACACACACACCGCACCCTCCCTGTTATTTCTCCCTGGATTTCTCCTTCTCTTGCCAGCTAGTGTTGGAAGTGGAGACAGTTTGTGCAGTGCCCAGAGTCTTGGATGTTAAGAGAGGCTGAATCATAAGACTGGGATCAGTAGCTCTTGAAAACGATTGCATCCAGACACTCATAGCCCATACTCTGCCCAGGTGATTGCCAGTGGATTGTTCTTCATGCCCCTGACATGGCCCTGTGTAGCAGTGAGTTTAGGTGTAGATGCGAAGGGCTGGAGTGTGAGTCCACACCCCTGCCTCTGTGGTACCGATGGCTGCCCCCCTGCTGTGACAGACTTTCTATGTACATTTCAGTCATGGCTCTTCTGTCTTCATCGCCCCCAGTGTGGAATGGAGCTGGTTGTATTTTCAGGATGGTCATTTAGTTCTGAGGATAAGCCATGCTGTTCAAACGGCTGGGAAGAGACAACACATCCCATCAAGCGCACCTTGTCCAAGTTGGGATTAAGCTGCCTTTCGCAATCAGTACCGATAGTCTTTTGGCTTCTCTTTTCATTTTTCTAGAGGAAGTGTCCATTGCCTTGCTTGTCGAAGGAACTGTGCCTGGGAGGCGTCTTTCAAAGTCAACACTGGATTTGGCACCAGGGTCTGGATTACATCCCGAATGTGGTTTCTCTGGGACATAGTTAATAGGGTTATGTTTATATTATCAAGGAGGATATTAAAATTCCCCCCCCCAAAAAAAACCCCAGCTTGGACCCTTACAGTAGCTTTGTTCCCAAGGCCTACCGGGAATGAATCACATTATTAATTTAGAAACAGCTAGGTAGAACGTTCCTTCCTCCCCTTTAGAACTTAATGATGAGAATGGGCATTTGTGAAATTGACTGAGCACTCTTTGGGGAATGCTCATTAAAACCCTAACATCATCGCAGAGTCCTGTAGCAGATTCATTATCAGATGTAATCTTATTAGGACTGTTTTGTTTTGTAATCTCCACTCCATCTAGGGGGCCCCTAGAAATGCACCATGCCTCTACTCTGGAGTGGCCCTTCTGCTTGCCTTTGTTCTGATGAATTCATTCTGCCCCCTTTCTGTCAGTCAGATCCTAGCTCATGTCACTCAGTGTTGGCCATTGTCTTGCTGGTGGCTTTTCCCCTTCCTGGGCCAAACTCAGTTGGACAGCTGCTTTGATATTTATCTTGTTTTTTTGTCCACACAAAACTGCACCCTAAGGACACCAGTGGGTAGTTTTGCATTGGGAAACAGAGCTGGGCTTGCAAAGTACATCCAGTTTCTCAGGAGAGGCCCCATGCTGGTGCCTCCATTCAGTGTTATGTACAAAGGTCGAGGTCCAGAACCATTTCTGGGTACACAGTCAAACCTCAGGGAGGCTTTCTAACCGTTCCAAGCCCATTTTCTTCATCTGAAAATGAGTGGTTTGTCCATCTATCCACCCACTCTCGGACTCGGTGACTAGTATTAGGTGCACCAACTCTTGTTCCAAAGAGAACAAGTGTTTCTTCTGAGCCAACTGTGAACTACCATGGCCAGAGCACTAGGGTTCAGGCTGCCCTGAATGACCTGCCTCACTGTGACAGTGATTACATGGGCTTGTATTGTCCACAGAATGAATGGATCTCGTGCATCAGCACACTTATCAAACATATTGGTAGGGTCATGGGGGCAGGTTGCTGAGAAGGGGCAACCTCTGCTGTGGGGTTCACAAGTTATATGAGGATGCCCTCAATTGTTGAGTTGGAGGAAGCAATAATAGTGTTCTGTGTCACAGAGGTGGGCACCGAGTAGCCACTAAGGGGCTAACAGTAGCCCAAAACAATTTGTCTCTGAGTCTGCAACATCCCAACACTCATGGGCACTGGGATAGCTCTACAGATGTGACAGGAAGCAGACAGAATGCCTGCCCTGTGGATCTGATGAGAGAGAGAGTTAGTGATGGGGGACGTCCTTCTGTATCTATGTTTCTCTTATTGGTTGATGAATAAAACACTGATTGGTCAGTAGTCAGGCAGGAATTATAGGCAGGGCTACCAGATGGGGAGAATCTGGGGAGAAGAGGCAGGGAGAAGCTGCCAGGGAGAGACACCATGTAGGTGCTGAAGGAATAACATGCTGGAGCCCTCTCTGGTAAGGTAAGGCCATGTAGAAATACATAGATTAGTAGTTATGGGTTAATAATTAAGAGAGAGCTAGCCAGTAAGAAGCCTGAGCCATCAGCCAACAGGTTATAATTAATAGACGCCCCTGTGTGTTCATTTGGGGCTAAAAGGCGGCGGGACCAGGTGGAACAGAAAATTCTGCCTGCAAGTTTAGTAGTCAAGGTTATCAAAATAGTACAATGTGGAGGTGTTACCTAGGAGAAAGTGTAAGCTTGGGAGGTGAGGAAAGAGGGGAGAGTAGGGAGGTCTCACTGAGACGGTGACAATGTAGTAAGCATTACGCAGACAAAGGGATCCTGTCTTAAGGTTCCTGTGGCTGTGATGAAACTCAACAGTGAAAAGCAACACAGGAGGAAAGGGTTTATCGAGCTTACACTTCCACATCACTGCTCATCACTGAAGGAAGTCAGGACAGGAACTCAAGCAGGCCAGGAACCGAGAGGCAGGACCTGATGCAGAGGCCATGGAGGGGTGCTGCTCACTGACTTGCTCCTCATGGCTTGCTCAGCCAGCTTTCTTATAGAACCCAGGACCACCATCCCAGGGATGGCCCCACCCACAATGGGCTGGACCCTCCCCCATCAATCACTAATTAAGAAAATGCCCTACCACCTTATCTACAACTGCATCTTATGGGGGCGGTCTCTCAATTCAGACTCCCTCCTCTCAGATGACTCTGGCTTGTGCCAAGTTGACATAAAGTAGCTGGCACAAGGCCTAAGTGAGTAGAGAGAGTCACCTGTGCCTGGTGTATGTGAGGACCTGCTGAAGCATCTAGAAGAAATGAGGAGAGTGCCCCGTTATGAAAACAGAGACGGCAGGTCTGACACACAAGGTGAGGACTTGAGCGAGAGAGGTCAGATCACCCTGCCTGCTGCTAGGAACAGTCTAAACAGAAACAAAAGGATGAAGCAGAGTGACCATCCAGATCTTAAAAGACTCAATGTAGCACAGGCCAGTGACTCCAGGAGCAGGCAGACCCAGGGGGTGGCAATGGGGGCCTTGAGAGTATTTGAATGGCAGGGTGGCTGGTGTGCCCCTGAAGAACTCTGAAGGGGTTGGGCGCAGAAACAGGTCATGAGGGAAAGGTTTGTGGTTCATTTTAGGATGTGGAAGGTCCAAACCTGATGGTGAGCTAAACTGGTTTGCAAAGCAGAGAAGTCTCAATTGAGCCTCAGAGAAAAGTCTCAGTCCTAGTTAGCTTCCGCTCAACTTGATGTCTGAGGAGGTCTTCTGAGGGAACCCATCCGCGGGGTTGTCCAGAACAGACTGGTCTGAGGTAGCGTCTGTGAGAGACTGTCCTGATTAATAACTGATGTGGGAGGTGCTATGTACTTTGGGCCATACCCTCTCCAGTCAAGTGGGGATGTATAAGACAGCTAGTGTACACACACGTGCACACACACACACACACACACACACACACACACACACACACACCATACACACACACACACCATACACACACACACCATACACACACACACCACACACACACACACACACACACACACACCATACACACACACACCATACACACACACACACCATACACACACACACACACACCATACACACACACTCTGACACACACACCACACTTACACATATGCATACACACATTCATACACACCACATACATTCTCTCACATAGTCATACACTTACACATATACTCATGTACTTATACACTCATACACCACACACATCACACTTACACACACTCGTATTGTCACATCATACTCACACACTCGCTTACATACCACACACACAAACTCACACACCACAATTATATACATACTCTCACACACACTTGCATACCACAATTATACACACACATTTGCATTCATATACATACTCTCACACACATAAACACACTCATAGACTCACACACACTCAAACACTCATATACACCATACATACTCACATACCACAAACACCATACACACACACCTACACACACTCATACATACACAACACACTTACACACACACACACACACACACACACACACACACACACACACGAAGGAAAACCAGATGACAAGCCAGCATTCAGCATGGTTTCCATTCCTCAAACAGCAATCCTTCGTGGTTTCTGCTTCAGACTCCCGCCTTGGGTTCCCTGAGTTCCCGTCCTGGTTTCCCCACATGGTGGACTGTAATCTATCAGGGGGAATAAACCTTCTCCTCCTTAAAGTTGGTCTGTGTTACAACATCAGAATGAGACGTGGCACACCAGGGTCATTAGCCTGTAGCTGGACCTTAGAACGGAGAGGCTAAGGCCTTGGGAGTGAGTGTGGACAGAGGAGCAAGAATCTTACAATTGACAGCTGGGGTGCGCTGGGAGACTGAGGCAGCAACAGATGAGACTGAGAAAAACTAGGAATGAGGAGGGAAGTCAAGATGACATGGAACCTGGAATCCCGGCAAACACAGTGGGAGGACAGCAGTCACCCCACCTAGCCCTGCGGATCAGGTGGAGCAGGGCCTGAGGGCTATGAGAGTTCCATGTGGCCATCACAGTAAGAACTGTGCCCTTGCTCCTGGTCATTCATGTTCAACAAGCTGGCTCTGTGGCCACTCATGTGGACAGAGAGGCTCCTTTCAAACCAGTTCTGGCACAGGGAACATATATGTGCAGAGGCTGAAAGCCGTGTTGAAGAAGGAACAGGGGGAAGAGGGAAGTCACTGGCCTGAGGGTCGTGAATGACACCACGTGGGCTGCTGAGGCCCTGTTTGCACTAATGGGCATGTGTGGCAGGGCCTCTGCCATCTGCAGGATGGTGAGAAGTCTCTGGTCCCTCTGCCAGGGTGGCGGGATCTGCTGACTGAAGCTCAGGGGAAAATGTGCACTTCCTCTACTCCGGATGAATGAAACATGAGGTACCACCAGGTGAACAATGGCTAGATCTCCACGTTAAAAGTAAACCCTGGGAGTCACTGCTAGGTCTTGGGCACATCCCTGTGGTGGCATCTGAGAACAAAGGCTTTGAAGAGGGTGCTAGGAATCTGCTAAATTCTTCAAGGTAGCTAGCAACCCATGCCAACCACCCAAATGCATGCACTCAGTCCCTGAATAGCCAGAGGGTTACACACAGATGCTGAACATCCAACAAAGAACATGGTTTGTGGTTTCCCTCTACCCCAAAGAATAGCGCATCAGATAAGCACATAATCTCAATACACAGAAAGCAAAACATTGTAAAGAAAATTAGGAAAAAATAACATCATGAGTAAGTCAAAGTGATGGTACCCATATGGGGAGAGAAGTATTTACAATCACTAAAACTAAAGACAGCAACAAAAATGTCACAATAGAATAGATAGTGGGAAAGGCCTTTCCGCTTTGCTGGCTTCCAGAGAAACATCAAATGAGACTCAATGAGCATTTTCTATTACTAGTCAGCGTTTTTAATACAACAGTGGGGACAGCAAGGACTTCACCCTTTGCTGCCTCTGATGTCACATTGTCATCCCCTCAGTATGGCAAGTGTGCTGCCAGATACAGGAGACAGGCACACGGATTCTGGAAGAATACTTCCTGCTTATTGAAAAGTCAATAAATAAGAATCTCTGTTAAATGGAATTTATTCTTCAGGGATCTGTTCTAAAGAAACAACTTGAAATCGGGGCAGGGACATACATAGAAGTACACACTTGCCAACATAATTTATGAAACATTTAATAAAAGTTTAGTCAGTGAACTATTGTGACAGAGTAATTTTGGTATTACAAGGTAACAGGATATTGTGGAACTTTTTACATTGTGTGTCTTTTTTAATATGTCAGAAAACTCAAGTCAGAATATGACGATTTATATGGTGTGAACCCCAATTTTGTAAATGAAAAACATCACTGTAGATGGGAGAGCACTCTCAGGTATTTACAGTGTGGGTGTGTGGGTGGCCTTACCTGTCTTGCTTTGTGCTTTCCTTTGTGCTTTCAGTGGGATGGTTGTGGTTGTGTTTGCTCCCTTGCCTCCTCCATGTCAGGCCCTGGGAAGACCTTCATCTAGATGATCTCACTGAAATTCTCAACCAGCCTGGCCAGTATTCTCTTCTGGTTTTATGGATACTCTGGGTAGAGACAGACCTTTGGGGACCGAGTGATTTACCTGAGACCACAAAGATGTAGGGAAGTGAAGCTGGATGGAACCAGTTATGGGCTCTCACCTCCTGCTCTGTATTACATTTCAATAGAAATGTGATGATCAGAGGAAAAGAAACTCTACAGTCCCTTTCCCTGCTTTTTCCATGGCCCGAGGGATCACACAAGGATCTGACATATGCTGGGCATGGGCTCTACCACTAAGCTATACCCTGAGACCCAAGATGCCCTTTAAAATATAATACTACCGAAAAACCAGTCCTACAAAGTGACCTCTCCCCCGTGTCTGTCAAGAGCCTGGCAAATCACCCGACATCTGTATCAAAGCAATTGTGTGGGCGTTCCCAAGTGGGAGCTCGCCCCAGCTTCTGGATGGACTGGTGACCCTGAGAGGTGAAAGAAACACAGAGAAAATCAAGAAGACATTGAAGCCTGGGTGGGGTGGGGCCTGTGCTGTCATTGTCACTGGAGGGGCACCCAAGGACAGGAGGCAGCAGCTTATTTAGTTTGCCTCAACAGGGTCATTTTACATGGTTAGACTGAGAAGTAAACAATAGAATTGACGGATGGCCCTGCTTTGTGGCTGGCTCTTCCGACTCCCTCATTCACGTGTTAGATATGAAGTCCAAATGGAGATGGGATTTGTGTAGCTTCACTCATTGTCTTGTTGAGCCTGATCCGACAAGGCATAGCTTCCCTGTGGTGTCTAGTGAGAGTGTCCTGTGTTCAATAGGTCTGTCTATAACCAGGGGCAGGTAGGGGTGCAGGCCCAGGGGATGCTGGGTGTGGAAGGATCACATGAGATCTTTTGCAGTGTGCTGGTTCTGTCCTGGGACTAAGGGAATAGTTTGAAAGGGAGGGGTGTGGAGTGAGAGCTGCCATCTTAGAGATGCCACATGGGCCTGGAGTGGGAGCTGGGAGGAGATTCTGAAAGGGAGGACTTGGCTCTGCTCTGCCACTTCCTAAAAAGCAGATGCATCTTACGTCTGTGTGCCAAGCACAAGGCAGTTCAGGCTGAGTTCAGAGCAAGCTATCAACACCCCTCCCCTCAGCTCTCCACACTTAGCCAGCTGCTCCTCGGATTGCTGCTGGGCCACTGAGGTGCCACACATTCGCTGTCTCCTGCCTCTTATACAAGAGACACTTCCATGTCCCTTGTTAAACTGGTACCCTGGCACAGTTGGTGGATATAATACATCATTAACAAATGGCACTGATTGAGGTCTCCTTGATGCAGGCAGGAAGAGACACCGTGTCTGTGACTGTTGTCCCCATCTGTGCTGATGCTCGGTAGAGTGGCTGGCCCAGATACTTCCCTGCTTCCTGGGAATACTTGGTCTAAAGCAGGCCAGTCAGCACACCAGGCACATGAAAAGCCAAACCGCTGACATCCCATGAATTAAAGGAACAATTAAACACTTCCCCTTCAGCCCAAGAGTGAGCTGTGTGCTTTTATTAGGACAGGGAGGAGACTTACGGGGGCTCTCGATGCTGTCTTCAGGGGAGGAGAGTGGATTCAGGTCTGGAGTCTGGAGCCTGTTGGGGGGCTGGAGGATCCTGATGGGTTAGCAACCTGTCTGATTTCTATGCTATTAAACCTCCCTTTCCTAACATATCCTTAGAGGGGAAATAAATTACCTGTACCCTGTACCTATGGCCCTCTGAATTATTGCCACTAATGTAACTTCTCAGGGGGCAGCCAGGCACTGTTCATATTTCACAGTCTTCTGCACCCCCAAAGCTATGTTGAGCCATCAAGTATTTGTGGGTACTATCCAGACCTCACTTTCCCCCCTCTGCTGGCTGTACCTAAGGTTTGAGGGCAGTATTAAAGCATGGGCTGCATGACTACTTGGGGCTTCATCTCTACCCCATTCCTTCCCCTTCTTTAATTGGTTTATTTCATCAAAGGAAGGCACCAGCCATGACTTAGAAAAGTATTCTCAGGATATTCTACAGCAACGGCCCATTATGGGTCTGAGGGTAGAGGGGGATGCCTAAACCTTGCTTCCTTTGTTATAGAATGGTGCTTGGTTCTCAACCTATCCCTGCATGGATGGATGCTTGCCCTCTACGGCCTCTGCCTGCTCAAGGGCTCCACCACCCAGGTACTGGAGCCGGACGTCACAGTCCTGTCTCCTCTCTCTCCATCAGCTTGTACTCTCAGACAACACCCACAGCGAGGGTCACTTCTAAGGCCAGGGCTGAGTCTGCCTCCTTGAAATTGTCTCCTTGGCCACTCTCTTCTGCATCCTAATTGATCCCCTGTTTCTATCCTCGTTCCACTCTCCCCAGGTCTCTTGTTTCTAACAGCTTGAGCGATATTTTACTCTTTACCACATCTCTAACAGTGATGTAACTAAACATTACAGATCTGTCACTGAAGACCCCATACCCTTCCCAAATCTTCCCGTGTCTTTCTCCTTAGAGACAGTGGCCATCCTGAACCTTGGTATTTGATGTGTACACATGTGAATGTGTGCATGTATCTGCAAGTGGACATGTGTACTTCTATGTAGCATGTCTCAGGCCTCACAGGAATGGTATTACATAGTGTTTTGGTCCTCAGCATGTGTTTGAGGGTGATCATGGTGCTTCATGTATCAGCGGCTCATTTGTTTTAAGTGCGGGCGCTACTCTATGAACTACACAGTTAATTTGACGATCCTTCGGATGATGGCTATTGGTTCATCCTTTTGAAGTATAAAACAGATCTGTTTGTCCCTTCACTCTAACAGGCTTTAGAGGCCTGGTTAGGGGGCATGGTGCCTTCTTTGTGCCCATGCGGTGACTGCTCATCTCAGCACAGGCATTGTTAGGGAGGAAGGCAGCCTCGGGTGCAGGAGGACCTTCTAACAGGCTGTCTCCATGCCGCCCTTATCACACCCGTGATATTCTTCAGGAGTGCCTGCAAATAACATGGGACTCTGCCGTGCTGGGCTTCCAGTGTGGAGGGCTGGCTGCTGTCCTATTGTCTGGTTTTTCCTGTACCTGGCTCTCCTGCATGTCTCTCTCTTTGGTCTCTCCATGCAGCATAGGTCCAGGAAGGAATATCTGTGGTTCATTTTCATGGTGTTCACTTAGGGCAGATGAAGAGTTTCTTGGGTTATGGTGTGCAGACATTGGGAATTTTCTGGAGTTGAGCATTTTGGTTTGAAGACTCACGGGTTTTAGGTATCAATTTCTCAAATTATTCTCCACTCTTGAGTTTTTTTTAGAGATACCATCTAAAGGCAGAGGTATGTGGCTCATAGATGTTTTCCGCAATGAAAAACAGTTTCAGGACCCTTCCATCCCATAGGCCACTGGCACCCTGTGGATAGTGGAAGGCTGTCATTGACTCAGTGACATTACAGTTCATATTTTACTGTCTCTGAAGAAGAAAGCTGTGATTTATTCAAAGGTTTTCGAACCACTAGGTAAAATCCATCTTGTTACGAATGAGTTTGCATGTTCAGAATCCAAGAATATCAGACTTCTAAACTTAGCTTCAAAAAACATACCAAGTGTTAGGTGACTTCATTGGTTTTGTTGTCTGTTTTGATGAAAGAATAGGCCTTTGGTAGACACGAGGGAGCAGGAGCTGCTGCCATTTGCTTAGTGAGAAAAAGGAGGAGGGGGGCATGGAGATTACAAGCGAACTGACCACTTACTCTCTGCCTTGAAAACTGTGTTTTTCCTTATTGATTCTTCATAAAAACCCACCAGTGACGATGCTTCCTGGTTCTCATTGAGTAGGAAAGACTTTCTCCAAGATTGGGCAGCCTGGAGGAGGTTCATCTTCTTTGGTCCCTGTCCTATGGGTCTGTAACCTCCAGGACTTCTACCTGGGGAAATATAATCAAGAAGCCAAGGGAGAGGGGTGAGAAAGACAAGCTATAAAAAGCAGGGATGGAAGCTCCTCTGCAGTGCTCCACTTCTTCTCCCAGCCTGTCTCGTAAGTCTCTGTACCTGGCGGAACCTCGAGCTGAACTCTGCTTGAAGCTCACAAGATATGTAGGTGGGGCATTCACTGCCCATGGATGGATTGGACAGCAGTCTTTGCCTGGCTCTATTCTTGATCTCCCAGGGGCTCCCAGAGACCTCAAAAGGGCAGGGCTGTGGACTCCCCAAAGAGCGGTTGGTCTAGCTTTCTTAGGCTGTAATACAAGATACAGAAGACATCAGATCTGGTAGACAGCATGAGGGAAATCATTTAGGCAAAAAGGAAGAATGTAAAAAACAACCCCAAAGTTTACAGTCACAGATATTGGAAGATAGTGGCCTCCTTTCAGAGGCCATTAAAGTAAAGTAAAGCAAAGGATTGTGGTCCAGTACAATGTTCTGTGGCCTTCAGGTCCAATAAGAAGAGTAGACTACAATAACAGGAACAGAAGATAGTCTGTGTGTTGATGTAAGTTTCTGGCCCGGCAGGGTCCCACTGCCACCCTTCAGCCCCAAATAAACACAAGACACTATATTAGTTATGAAACTGTTGGCCAGTGACTAGGGTTTTTTTGTTGGCTAGCTCTGTCTTAATTATTAACCCATTTCTATTAATCTAAGTATTTACAATTTACACATGGTCTTATCTTACCAGAGAAAGGTCCAGACCTCTAACTACTTTGGCAGCTCACATGGTGACTGCTAAGCATCTCTGCAGAGAAGAGAAAACTTTCTTGTTTGTCCCTGCTTATATCCTGATGCTGCCCAGCTACAACACTTCCTGTCTGTCTGTACAGACCTCCAGACCTCTGGGGTTAGCTAGTGGAAAGTTTCTGCCCAGCTATGTCACTTCCTGCCTGGCCAATCAGCCAATCAGTGTTTTATTCATTAACCAAAAAGAGAAAAGTATACACAGAAGAACATTCCCCGTCAACCATGTGTCTGTGAGCATGGCTATTCCTAAGCCAAAGAGAAACCTCAGAAGAGTGGTCAACATGGAGCTGATCCCTAACTTTTAGAGTTAAGAGAAAAATTTTTTGTTATCTAAGCCAATATTTTTTAAATGATAAAAAGAAAAAAAATGTAGAAAACAATGGTGGCCAGGTGTAGCTGGAAAAAGGACCAAGTAAGTTGTGTGCAATGTGAACAAGTGTGGAGTAGAGCCTTGTCCTAACTTGCTGAAAATCTTAGGGCCTTGTTGACTGCTGGGGTAAGTTCCAGAATCCAAATGCTAAGGAAGCTGGAGTCTGGTTCCAACGTTAGGAGAGCCTTCTCTGCAAGGCAGAACTGGCGATGCTTCCCCTCCCTCTGTTTCCTGTTTTGTTCAGAATTCCAGTCTCAGTCAAGGCCCACCAAGGGCACTTGGAGCTTGGAGACTTTATAGCCTTGTCCCACTTCCAGTTTCCTCTGTGTGGCTGAGATATGATCTTCCAGTTTCCTGTTTGAGCTGCCTGCTGCCATACTTTCCCCACCACTATGGACATTTTGCTTTCTTGAGCTGTAATCGAAAATGAACCCCTTGTCCTATGAGCTAGTGCTGGTTATGGTATTTTATCACAGAAAACTTATGCAGAAGAAAAATAAAACAAATGCTTGTGTATGTGTGCGTGTGTGTGCAATGTGTGTGTATGTGTTTGCTCGTGCATATACAAAGGAAGTAGAATCAAATAGGAAATATGACATTTGTAGTCTTCATTTAGAAATCCTTTTTAGCCTGGAGTGTAGTTTCCCGCTGACCTTAATCACAAGGTGGCGTGCTGTTGAGATGCCCCTGGAGATCTTGCAGACACACTTCTCTTTGCCTTCATTAGGGTACCAGTCCAGTTTCACCCTGGTGGTGTAGCTCTTGGCCATTATCTTGACTCTGTTCTTGGCTGTTGACTCAGGGACATGAGGAGCTGAAAGTGGTGCGGAGGATGCCCAGTTTGCAGTGCCTTGGGATAGGTGTGCCTCCTGGTAGAAACATAACTACTTTTGGAACCAAGAACTCTGGGCCAGCAGGGAAGCAAGTTGTAGGAGTAGGAAGCACAAGGTTTAACTGTTTGTCACTAGGAGAGTGGTATCACCTGCTTTCTGCCCCTTGATATCTGAAACATGAGCCCTGATCACTCAAGAAACATCCATATGGTGTACATCAATCCAGGACTTCCATAGCCGATTGAAGAATCTAGTCCAGCTTTGTAAGGTACTATTGTTATGTAGTTGGTCTTTGTGGTGGTCTGAATAAAAATGGCCACCACAGGCTTATAGGGAGTGGCACTATTAGGCCTTGTTGGAATAGGTGTGGCCTTGTTGGAGGAAGTGTGCCACTGGTGGTGGGCTATAAGGTTTCAGATGCTTAAGGCAGGCCCAATGTCTCTCTCTCTCTCTCTCTTCCTGCTGCCTACTGACCCAGATGTAGAACTAGTGGCCCCTTTTCCATCACCATGCCTGCCTGCTTGCTGTCCTGCTTCTTGCCATGTCAATAATGGATGAAACCCATGAACTGTAATCCAGCCCCAATTAATTGTTTTCTGTCATAAGAGTTGCCATAGTCATGATGTCTCTTCACAGCAATGGAACACTCACTAAGACAGTCCTGTACCTGCATCTTCAAAAGACGATTCTATGGTTTTTGTCAAGCCGGCTGCTCCAGGAGAGTAAAGAGCAGGGTGTAGCCAGTGACTTGTGAGAGCATGGGCCCGCTGCATCTGTGAAGGTAGTTCCTTGATAAGAACAGTCGTGATGATGGATGAGGCACTCTGTAGGTTTACCAATAGCTTTAGAAAACATATCACATGCATAGAGGCCAACTGCATTTTTGGAGCATGTGTCTAATCTAGTAAGGACTAAATGTTATCCTCTCCAGGAAGGAGCAATGTAGTCACCTTCCCAGTATAGCCAATGAGATTTCACAAAGTAATGGTTATTTTTTCTCAACCACTACACCAAGCCTCTGTCTGTCTGTCCTTGTCCTGTGAGGCTGGAGGGATGCTGCCAGTGTGACCTTCTCCAGTTTGGTCCAGTGTTTTGAAGATGATTTCTTGAGTCATTCCAAGATGGTGCTGGTATAATAGGTGCCTCCCAAAACAGATACTTGGAGCAACAGTGGTGCTAGTCACAGAGTTTCTGTCCAGCCAGGGAGTCACTGTCAGCATGGGAGCAGTCCCCATAGGCAGCTTGGAGGATGTGCCCATGATAAGAGTGTCCTGCAACTGTGTGTGGGCCTCAGTGAGGAAGTTGGTGATGAGAGAGAGAAGGAACTAGATGCCATGAGGGTGAGGAGAGGCCCACAGTTGCCTCACTAAAGATGAGGTGGACCAGCCCTGGCAGCTGTGTGCAGATCTGGACTGAGGACGGGTTTGCACCCGTGAGGATAGTAGGTACCCAGTAATTCCCAGCCCTTCGTTCTTTGGGCTCTCGGTGGATTCGCTTCCACACACTGCCATCCCCACACGTGCCTCTTCGGAAGGCTCTGCCCCTTGTGACTTATCAGGTTGAAGCACTGTACATTTTTACTGCCTATCTTGTGACAGTACCACATTCGTTTTGTTTTCAATTACTGGGATGCACATTGAAAGGCCTTATCTAGCAAAGACACAGCTTGCGCCTCCCCTGTGAGGTATTGCTCTGCCTTCATGCAGGGACTCTCTCAGGTGCTGGGCTAGCACATCTATTCCCTGCCCCTCAGAACAGCCTTCTCTGGTCAGTCCAGTATCTTTGTATTCCATCACCTAATCACACGCTGACCCCACTGTGGTCAGATTACAGCTCTGGAAGACTTTCTTTCTGTATTTTATTAAGACATAGGAGCCTGGGAGGCCTCTAGACAAAGCTGTGCAGGCACTAACGCCCATGCAAGCTGATTTGTCTGCTCAGTTTCCTGAGTTAAAAAGAGAAACTTGACAACTGGAATAATCACTGAGTCTCCTTGTCTGCCAGCGCCACAGCCATCTATGAGGAGGAATTCCAGGTCCTGACTTGGTGTACTGGCCCAAGGATCTCCGTGGCAGCAGGGCTGAGGAGTTGCTGGAGCGGCCATGCAGAAGTATAGCTTCTAATAAGGCATCCCCTGCCCCGGAGCAAGCCACGTTGAAAGGAGTAGAGTCATGGTTTCACGGGCCTGCAAGCCAAAGAAAATACAAAATAAAAATGTCCCCAGCCACTCAGGACACAGAGGCAGATGCTCTCATGTTGCCCTGTCTGTCCTTGTTCCCTCGCCCAGCAGAGTGTGTCCGTGCCTTCCTCTCCCTGTCCGAGTGTTACCCCTGGCCCTACTCTGCCTGTCCCACCTTCATGCTTTGTATACCATCTGCTGTGTGGGATGCCGAGATCACGACACAGGCTATGTGGTTATGCTCTGGAAGCGAGTAAGACGGTCCCCATGATAGAGAGGGAAGGTGACACTGGGAGTGGTGACTTGGACAAGGAGGCATGTAAGGTGAACCCTGAGTTGTGACAAGGAGCCGGGCAGAGGTTAACTGGGGGTGGAGATGAGAGGGCCCCCAGTTCCAAGCCTCCTAAGACCTTGAGTCTCTGGGTAGGACAGGATGCACTGAGAGTGACAATGGGGGTGGGGCATAATGGCACAGCGGGTGCCCAGGCCAGGGAGCTTCTGATTCTCAACAAGAAGGTTGGAGCTGGAGAGGTGGCTCAGTGAAGGGCGCTGCTCTCACAGAGGACTTGGGTTCAATCCCCAGCACCACACAGAAGTTCACAATGATCTGCAACTCCAGTCCCCGGGGGTCAATCCAATGCTGTCTCTGGTCTCCATGGGCAGTAGGCACCCACATGGTATATAGACACACATGTGGGTAGAACACCCACACACGTTTTTAAAGAGAGAAAGAAGACAAGAACAAACAGGTTGTGTGAGGGGGCTGTACTTTCAGTGGACTTTCCGGAACTGGATTTAGCCGATGCCCCACTGGTCTTAGCACTAGCTTGGGAAGAGAGACTCCTTATTTGGGGTCATCCACTCATGGACCAAGGCGTTGATTTTATTGGAAAACCCGAAGGCCCCTAGTGAGCACCTTTATGGCCTTCGCAGCAGCTTAAAGAGAGAGTTCTTTGCTTTCTCTCCTACAGGTGAGCATGGGCCACACCAGGTAGCTTGTGACAGGGGTGCATGGGAGAGACGTCAGCCTCACTGGGTTGTGTGAAGCTGGGGCAAAGAAGGGTTCCCTGTGCCAGGTGCCTGGTTAATACCTGAGGGCTGCAGACACATGCCTGCACCAGGCCGTGCTGCCTGCCTGGCTTCCTCTGGCTGGCAATGAATAGCCTATCTACCATGAGCTTATTTGGCTTGTGTCCTAAACGCAGCTGTGTGCCCTTGGGAGCAAGCCAAAGCTCAGACACTCAATGGAGATTGCCTACTTTATGTAATAATTAAGGAAAACAAAACTGTGTTTTAAAATTGGCAGCATCTGTTGTTGTCCTGGGGCTTGTTCCTACTGGTAGTCGTGGAGGTCACACCACTGGCCGGTGGCAGTCTGTGTCAATCATAGAGGAAGGGAGGCGTCATCAGGCATCTGCCGCCATCCTACTGTGTCAGCAGGCTGACTCTCAGGAGGTAAATAATGCTCAGGCCTCCTGGTTTTACTTGAGGAAAGCTGAGGGACATGGCCCAACCCTCCAGCTGGACATAAAAGGACTGAAACTCAATCCAGTCATCTGATTCGTCTGCATGGAAATCTTAGTACCTCAGTGTTTAGTCACCCCACCCCCAACACTCAGTGAGGACAGACTGTTTAATAATTTTGTTCATAGTCTCTGGCACATACTGACTCTACAGCAAAGATCCTTGAGAACAATGTCTAAGATGATCTAGGTGACAAAGTGTCAGTGTGTTTACATAATGAGTTATCTGTTCTTTCCTGGGGTACCCTAAAGGAGATTTTAATGGCACTTTATGCCTGATTTACAGCCACTGATATAGAGAACACAATGCAGGTACCATGTACCTTATTCCATACGCTAAGAGTTGTTCTTCAAGCCATGAGTGGCCATCCACTAATCCACACCCGTCCTTCACCAGGCCTCCATGGTTGTCAGTGGTTACTAATGATGATTGAGGGGGTTCCAATTAGGAAAATGTATTGAATTTATCAGCTTATCCTACTGGTGCCACGGTCACCTCTGCCAACCAGTTAGAGATCTACAGCCGGAGGCCTTTTGGTTGAGGCCCTGAGGTAGGCCAACATCCCACATTGGTCAGAGAACTGGGTCTAACCACCCAGGATGTCATAATCTAGATGAAGCCACAAAACAGAAACAGAGGCTGGTGTGTGGAAGGTCTTTGAGACAAAGGTTCAGAAATCCAGATGGCCAGCAGGATAAATCTTGCCATGCTCATGCAGTATTCATCAAGAAGAGTTATCAGGGCCTCTTTCGTCAGGGATGGCAATGACACTTAGTGTGTTCTGACTCAGGGAAAGTGTGGAGGACTGGAAACACTAACCAAGCTTGGTTGAATAACTGATAGCTGAGACTTTGTCCAGGAGAAGCTTCCCAGGGAAGGAGGTATATGCCTGTGTTTGCAAGAGCAAATAGAACTTAGATGGAAGAGGGCATTTTAGATAGAGAGACAGTCAAGAGCAGAGTCCAGGGCAGTGCAGTGTGTGAGCAGAGATACTTGGTGGCTCATTCATTATGGGGGCATGGAGTGTTAGGTGATGGACAACAGGGCATGAAGTGTTAGGTGATGGAGAGCAACAAGTGGTGAGGACTGGAAAGTTGTACTTTCTAAACCTCACACCACAGTTGAGGATATCCTTTGAAGGATGTTAAATACAGATAAGTCACCAACAAGCTTGGGCTTTGTATGTATGCTCTATACACAGAGAGGCTCTGGCCTTGCCGACTGTGCATTGATGAAGCCAGGATCTGTTTGCCTGAATTCAATGCTGAAACATTATTTGCAGATTATTGTCCTCACCAGTGGCAGACTCAACATCAATGACGGTTCAGCAGATGAGTGCCTTGGGGCCTGGACCACTTAGGGGGCATGCCAACTTCATGGCAAGGTTCTGTCTGCCATACCCTGGGGTCTCCTGGGGGATAAAAGGGAACCATCAAGCAAATCCTAATCAGATTTCCCAGGCAGGCATCTGCCCAGCCCGATTTAGATTATCATACATTATCCTCAGCTCAGAGAACTTGTGATGGTGGCAAGATGAGCTCATACTTTGCATTTGCCCTGGGAGTTTACACAGCAGCAAGCCTGTTTGTCAGCTAATGCTCCAAAGTTTCCAGCCCCATGGGGACCATGCCTCAAACTCTGCTTAATGTTTTATTCAAATGCAGTGAAATGGGGTGCAAGGCTGATGGCAAGCCAGAAGCTTTGAGACCCAGAAGATGCCGCTGGGGCCCTTTCCAGTTTTTCCACCACTCTCTGAATAGAACCCCACATGTTAAATCCCAAGGTGGGAATTTGAGAGACCCTGCTTAGTAGGATACATTGAGCTTTCTCATTGCTATGACAGAATACCTTAAGGAAGAAAAGGTTTATGTGGACTCACAACTTGAGAAGATGCCCAGGTAGTGAGGCAGCTGGTCACGTGTGTTTACACTCAAGATACAGAAAGCAGAAAGGAAGGGGGCAAGTTATAAAACCTCAAGTCCACCTCCAGTGGCTCAGTTCCTCCAATGAAGGTCTTCCTCCTAGAGATTTCACAATCTTCCAAATTAGCATTCCCAGCCTGGGACCAAGTGTACAAGCATGTGAGTCTATCAGGCAGTGGTTTTCAAGCTGTGGGTCATGACCCTATAGGGGTCAAAGGAACCTTTCACAGGAGTGATATATCAGACATCCTACATATCAGATATTTATGTCATGATTCATAACAGTAGCAAAATTACACTTATGAAGTAACAACAAAAGTAATTTCATGGTTGGGGTCACACAACATAAGGAACTGTATTAAAGGGTTGAGAACCACAGGCATTGGTGGTGCTCGCCTTTAGTCCCAGCACTTGGGAGGCAGAGGCAGGCGGATCTCTGTGAGTTCAAGACCAGCCTGGTCTACAAGAGCTAGTTCCAGGACAGCCTCCAAAGCCACAGAGAAACCCTGTCTTGAAAAACCAAAAAAAAAAAGGGGGGTGGGGGTTGAGAACCAGTACTATAGGGGATGTTCCATATTGTAATCACACCCTGCCACCAACACCACCCCATGGGCTCATGTCCATCCATCATGCAAAATAGATTCATTCCACCTTCCAAAGTCTCCATAGTCTTTAACAGTCCCAACACTGTCCAAAAGTTCAATTTCATGAGACTCAAAATTATTTCGTATTGTGACACCATATAAGTAAAAGATAGGTTACATCCTTCCAATATGAACACAAATGAACATTTCAATTGAGATGGAAGAATGGGAAGATGGAAGAAGTAAGGAAAAACAGACCCGGATAAGATCAAAATTCCAGGCCTGCAGTTCTATGTCTACCATCTGGGGCTCCTGATGGAATCATCTGATATCCACCTTGGGCAGCCCAGCCCCTCCAGCTCTGCTGCCTACGGCACAGTCAACGTTATCTCCTGGGTTAGTACACTACCCTTGGTTGATAGCCCACAAGCCTGGCACTTTCAGCATCCTATGTTTTACTGCAACTGAGGCTGCTCTTTAGAGCTTCATGCGATGGTCTCTCAGTGCCTCCTTGCTGGGACTCTAGCCTCGTTAACCATTCCTGCTTTTCAGGGACCTGGGCTAAAGCTCCCAAGACCCCCTTACTCTTGGATCTTTCATGCTGCAGCATCAGTACCAGAACAATGGCGCTGCTGTGTTCTTCTGACAGCTTAAGAAGTTCGATGGCCCCTTGATCTGCAGTTAACACAGGGTGTGTGCACCTTTGTGGTTGAGTCTGAGAAAACCTTTTACCCAGGCAATTGTTTTTGAGCAGGGGGTCCTTTTGTGACATTCTTATTTCAGGTTCTCTCCTGTAAAGTGAATCTGAATTTCGACTAGCCAGAGATGTTGATAGGCAGAGTCTTATCCTCAGGAATCTCCCTGCCTTCCCCAGTACTCTGTTTCTCTACAGTAGTATTGCTCTCTGTAACAGTTACAGCCACTTCCTGACCTCTTCTGTCTGCACCTTTAACTTGATCCTCAAACTTCATGTTTCTAAGATTTGAACTACATTGTTTCTCTCTTGCCATGAACCTGGAGAAGAACTTTGAGCACTACCATGCCACAGTCTGAATATTATCTTTCTTGAAATTTCCTCTGCCAAACAAATTTGTCCATTACTTTTGAATTTATCCTCACTCAGATTTTTAGGATGTATGTGACTAAAATGCAACCAGGTTCTTTGCCAGAATGTAACACAAATGGTCATTAGCTCATTAGTCTTTGTTCCCCTCTGAAACCTCATGAATCAGGTCCGCTTCTACTGACCACATTTCCCTTGCAAATCCAGTGTTCCAAATTTCAACTAGATGGCCCAGGTACTGTTTGCAACATCTCCAGGGCTTCCAAGCTATTTTACATTTCTCCTGCATAGACCAGTCCCAAAGTCTATGAATCATATGGTCAGGATTATTATAGTAACAACCCCACTCATGGTACCTATTTATATACATTACTTTTCTCATTGCCATGACAAAATTCCTGAGGAAAGTAACTTAAGGAAGAAAGGGTTTATTTGAGCCTATGGTTTAAGGACGTACAGATCCATCATGGAGGAGATGCATGGTATCAGGAGCCTGAGGGAGAATTGTTACATTGTGTTTGTTGCTGAGATCCAGAAAGCAGAGAGGAAAGAGGGTTAGGCTTCAAAACCTCTTGTCTACCCCACACCCCATGACCTGTTTCTTCCATTGAGGCTGTCCCTTCTAAAGGTTCCACAGCCTTTGCAAACAACACCACCAGCTAGTGAGCAAGTGTTCAAACATGTGAGCTGTGGGAGACCTTCCACAGCTCCTCATGCATGGGTGCATCCAGTCTACCGGCTTGCTGCTTACTGACAGGATGAAGGACTTTAAAGCAAATTCTTTGCCTCCTCAAGGACTGACAATAGCTATCACTGACGAAGGAGTAGTATGCACGCTCACTAGCACAGTCTTCTAAGTCTTCCTATTCTATTGTAAGACAATCTGTCCTTAGCAGTCACCATAGATTTTCTAGCCTGTAGCCTCTACTTAACCTTTTTCCCAATGTACGCTTGTGCCATCACTTCTTCCCAGAATGCTTGACTTCAAGCTGATGGAGAGCTTTCCCCTGTGTTTTCAGTGGTGTGGGCCCAACACAGTGCTCACCCTTTATTGAGTCGTTGCTTCTGTCAGTTGTCATTCTAGAGTTCCCAGTTTGTTTGGGACTCCCTGGAGTCATATGTGTGGTGGGTATGCCAACATGGAACACTGAACATCTCTATCTCTCATCTCTCCTGTGTCAAGCTCAAGGCCTCAGGTACAGTAATTGGATCCAATTCCAAGTCAAACCTCCAAGTGTGACCATCCACCTGACCATGTGATCACCCACCTGACCATGTGACCATCCACCTGACCATGTGTCCACCCACCTGACGATCATGTGACCATCCACCTGACCATGTGACCACCCACCTGATCACCTGACCATGTGACCATGTGACCACACACCTGATCGCATGGTCTTCACTTTTGCACTGTGAGGCTAGAAAGTGAACAGCTCATTGCTGGCTCTTCTGCATTTTCTGTCTTCCTGGTTCTGTACCCTGGAGGTTTCTATTTTGAGACTGTGTTCATCAGATTGTGGGGAGGAGGACAGTTCAGGAGAGGGAAGGAAGCTCCCCTCAGCTCTGACCTGAATTCTCTGCAACTGATGACTTACTTGGTTTTTGTTCAGCCAAGAGAAGTGTGGGCATCTTGGCTGTCATTGCAGGCATGTCGAGGGGAGACTGTGTCAGGGAAGCCCCTCAGGGAGTTTTGGTAGCAGGGTCATTGGGAAACAAAACTAATGTTTTAAGTTTGGAGATGTCCTTGTATTAGGTACCCTTCCTTCTACGATGATGTTAATAACATATGCCTTGTAGCCACTGAGGAGGAGGTAACTGAGATACGGGGTAATGAGCCTATGAGTTTAGAGGGTAAAACTTCCTCCTATTCACCCATCATCATCATTCCCTTATTCAAAGTGACCGAGAAGAGACACAAACATTACTATTGAAACAAGTAATACTAACCAATTATGCCATCTGAAGCCCACGTCTTTCTTCTTTGTTGTGTGCAGTATGCTATACTCAGCTCGGCAGGCACTATCATGTGTTGTTTGCCCAGTGGGCCTATCAGTCAAAGCTTGTGGGAGGGTTCAGACACCAATAAGGGGCTAACTGCAGAGCTGGGTTCTCACCTCTGTCATATCCATGCAGGTCATGCTCAGCCACTTGACTGGATGTTTCCCACCTGGGCACAGTAGCTCTGGCCCGCCCCCCTTTGGTTTCATTCCCCCCTCTGGTTCCATCCCTATACAACTGGGAAAGGAACTGTTGCTTTGTAGCACAATTCTGAGCATGAAAGGGAAGGTTCTGTGATACTTTGTTGCTTCTGACTAGTGAGGGCACAAGAAATCTCCAAGTTAGGACGCAAGCCAGGCTTGGTCTTTGAGGAGCACATGGCCCAAGAGCCAGGTCGCCCTGCCTATGATTGGTCCTCACAAAAGCCCTGTGAAGTGGGTAGAGCCCCTACTAAGCCATCCTCATTGACAAAGTCAGGGTCTGCCCCAAATCTCAGAGCTGGCGAGACAGTGATTTGAAGTCTGCTTTAACTCTTGCTACTGGGTCTTGGGAATAAACTTCAGTCTCTGCTAGGAGCAAAGCAAACAGTTGGTTGTGATACTCTGCATTATTTAGACTGCGCCTGGGGGGTGGGGGTTGCTACATGCATAGAGAAATGGTTGTCATGCGAGGGTGATGGGACCCGGGACTCCAGGATGCTCTGATGAAGTGGAGGTACCAGATGACTCCAGCAGGTCAGAGAGCCCTGCAACCCTGGAGGTCACCCTGTGGGCACCTCCCAGGGCAGAGTAAAGCCTGCACCTGCTCTGCCACACAGTCAGAGCACAAACCAGGCACCTTCTGAGGGATTCAGAACCATGCTTTTATTTTTAGATCCAATGTGGAAGAGGGGAGTGTTTTGTTCTGCACATGGCTGGTGACTGATCCTTTCCTTCCTCTCTTCAGAGCCCACCGTGGATGTCTTCTGAGAAGACTGGGACTGGATCCTGCCTTTTTGAATGGTCCCATTTTTATAATAAAAAATCTATTTTTAATATAAAAGGAAAATAATGCTAGAGTTTAAATAGCTCAGACAGCCTCAGAAATACCCGCAGTCTCTTACTAACCAGCTCTGAAACAGAAGTCCCTGTTTGCTACCCAACTCATCACTATTTTCTGAGGAACTGTTCCTTTGAGCTGGACACTGTGGTAGTCTCCAGAGAAGCCAGGAGAAGCAGGCTGAGGCCATACTCAGCACCCATCATGTTCGGCTCAGAGACAAGATTACCAGTCTGTCTTGTGTGTTCCATACTGGATGAAAAACAGAAACAAACAAACAAAAACAAAAACAAAAAATGTCAGCCAGGGGCAGAGGTGGGGTGGGGCAGGGCAGGGGTGCTAACTCTGAACAAAGTAAGTTCTTTTTTCCTATTATCCCTGGAGCTCACAGAAGTGCTGTGAGTGTATGGGGGGAGGTGGTCCCCAACACTTTCAAGAGCAGAGAGTCCGTTTGTTGTCTGGTTTTCCATTTAGACCCCCCAATCACATTCTAGTGAATGGCCGACAGTCAAGCACTGGTCTTGGGGCAGCTTTGTGAGAAAGAAGCCATGTGGTGGTGGAGGCCCCGTGGAGCAAACACACCCTTGGGTGAGCAGAGAAGAAGTTGTGGTAGGAAACTCTCTGGGAGATTGACCCCTCCAGGCCGCTGTGCCAGGCCTTGGGGGAAATTCCAGGAGGGTACTGTCAGAGGTCTTGACATCCCGTTTAACCTCTCTCACTACCAAGACACTACAACAATGCTCTCTCTCTCTCTCTCTCTCTCTCTCTCTCTCTCTCTCTCTCTCTCTCTCCCACAGATTGTTCCCAAGGGCTCGTGCAGAGGGTTACATCCATGGCCTTCTCTTTACTTTTTATTCTGAGACAAGATCTCATTTAAGTTATCCAGATGGTCTTGAACTTCCTCCTTAGCCCCAGGAGGCTTGAAACCCACTATTTTCCTGTTCTGATGGGATCAGGTTAGCAGGATTCTTCAAAAGGCTTTTCAGAGTCAACGCTTGGGGGTCACTCTTTATCTCAGCTCTGAATCCATCATTTTTGCACAAGATTTGTTTATTTAATGTATGTTCATTTCAATGGGAATTATTTTCAATGTGTTAATTTTAAACACACTTTGTTAGATATCCCCCCCACACACACCAAGTCCCAGCCTTGCCATTTCTGCTCTCTGGCCTCCTTGATTCAGTGCCACCCTAAGTCTTCCTAGCCTGTTTTCTACTCCATAAAGTCCTCTGGACTTTCTGGCCTCCTGGATGCTCTTTTCTTCCCTAGTTTTTTTCTATCTGCCCACACCAGGCACTTGGAGTCCTTAACTCAGCTGTGGCCAGGAGCTGTTTCCAGGGAATGTGCCTCTGGCCTCCTCCCACCCAGACCTCTTTGAAGATGTCTTTGATAGTGTGGAATGCCCCCAGCAGACCTGGAGCACCAGGTGGTCATTTGCCCACTGGCTGAAACTGCCCTGATTTCAAAGAAAACAAATGCCATCTTTAACACCACATGGTGGATTTTCTCTGGGAGAAATGTCTGCAGGGTCTAAAGCACAACCAGAATTCAATTACTTCAGGGCAGATGCAACTTCCAGAGGCCTTGTATTCATCTCTGCTCCTGGAGCGCTCTGCATCCAGCCTTCTGTCAATTAATTCCATCTTCCAGTCTCCTGGGCTTTACTCTTTTGTAAGTTACTTCTTTATAAGTTTATCTCGGCCTTTGGGTGCTGGCTAAAAGTTCCCGGTAGAGAGGACATAATCTGAAATGGAAGGGAGGGAGTGAGCCAGCGAGGGAGAGAGGGCAGGAAGGAGGGAGGGAAGAGGGGGAGAGAGGGAGGGAAGGAGGGAGGGAGGAAGGGAAGGAGGGAGCAGGGCAAGAGGGAGGAAAGGAAAGATGGGAAAATTATGACTGTGTTCTTGGGTTAACAGACAGGGACACCACCACTTTGCCCACCATAAATGTCCTTTGGAAGAATATTCTAAGAAGGGGAAAGGCCGTTAGGGTTGCTTTGTCACTGTATCAGTTTTTGGCTTCACAAAGCATCAGCCATGGATTAGCTGCATATGTAGTTTATAAGCATCAGACTTGCTTTTGGTGTGGGCATCTTTCCCCCGGCCTCTCCTTGTGGCTCATGTACACTGAGGAGAACATTATAGTGGGTGTTCCCTTTCCTAATTAGGGATTTATATTTCGAATGAGGTTTAGTAGGCAGTGGCTGCTTGCAGACATTATTTATTGATGAGTGTGTGCCTTTATGATAAGCAAATGCTTGTGTATGTATATACATGCATACATATTCAGGGGATAGTGGGGTAGATTTTTGCAGTCACCATAGCCTGTCAAAATTCTAAGCCTTTCAAGTTCACTTTGACAGGATCTGCACAGCCATCACGACACCGTACTTTCCCCAGCCTCTAGGTAGGAGATATGGTAATTAGGCCCATTCCCCACTTGTCCTGTGTTCACTGCCTAGAGGAAAGCAGGTGTTCTCCTTCCTCTGGCTGAACAAAGAGGACACCTGCCTCAGAGCCTGGCCAAGTGTCTTTGAGGCAGACATTGGAGGGAATTGAGGACAGACTGGTCATTTGTGTGATCAAGTAGCAGGAATGTCCTTATTGAGGATACGTGGACCATGGGGGCTGTTCATTTGAGAAGCTTTGGTAAGCAAGAAGGCTGTGGGGTTAGTGCTGTTGCCTTAGATTCATTCAGTCATGAGGAAGATTTGTTGGGGGCTTAACATAGTAGCCATTGCCCTGTGCTTAATACCCAAGTCTGGACGCTTCTACAGCATTAAAGTGAGCATAAATCTAGTTGAAAATAGATATGTGGGGCCTGGAAGTAGCTTAGTTGTAGAGTGATTGCCTAGTATTTGTGAGGCACTAAGTTTAATCCCAGCACCACACATAGACAGAGACACATAAACAGACACACACAGAGAGACACACACATAGACACACTTACTTACACATATACACAACCACTCACACACACACATATACCTACACAGATTCACACACAAACACATGCACACATATACACAGAAAGACAGATACATACACATAGACAGACACACACACACATAAACACTGATGTGGGTCAGTGAAATCCTCTTTTCTTTTTTTGTTTTTTGTTTTTTGTTTGTTTTTTCAAGACAGGGTTTCTCTGTAGCTTTGGAGTTTGTCCTGTCACTTGCTCTGTAGCCCAGGCTTGCCTTGAATTCACAGAGATCCGCCTGACTCTGCTTCCCAAGTGCCGGGACTAAAGGCGTGTGCCACCAATGCCTGGTGAAATGCTCTTTTTTATTATTACTGATAGATTTTAATTTTATTATGAACTTTGAACAAACTACAAACTTACAAATGAGTCACTGCTGAGTGACCTTTCTCTCATTTCTCATCTCTGGTTCCCTGTCTCAATCTCTCTCCCTCTGTGTGTGTGTGTGTGTGTGTGTGTGTGTGTGTGTGTGTGTGCTTGTGTGTGTGCTTGTGTGTGTCTGTGTGTATGTGTATGTGTCTGTGTGCATGTGTGTGTGTCTGTGTGCATGTGTGTGTGTCTGTGTGCATGTTTGTGTGTCTGTGTGCATGTGTCTGTGTGTGTGTCTGTGTGTATCTGTGTGTCTGTGCATGTGTGTGTCTGTGTGCATGTGTGTGTGTGTGTGTGCATGTGTCTGTGTGTGTGTTTGTGTGTGTGTGTCTGTGTGCATGTGTGTTTCTGTGTGCATGTGTGTGTCTGTGTGCATGTGTCTGTGTGCATGTGTCTGTGTGTGTGTGCATGTGTGTGTCTGTGTGTATCTGTGTGTCTGTGCATGTGTGTGCTTGTGCGTGTGTGTGTGTGTGTGTGTGTGTGTCTGTGTCTGTGTCTGTGTGCTTGTGTGTGTGTGTGTGTGTGTGTGCATGTGTCTGTGTGTGTGTGTGCATGTGTGTGTGTGTGTGCATGTGTGTGTGTGTGTGCATGTGTGTGTGTGTGTGCATGTGTGTGTGTGTGCATGTGTGTGTGTGTGTGTGTGTGTGTGTGTGTGTGTGTGTTGATGTATCCACATGCATACCTCTAAGCTGTGTTTACCCAAGTACATGAGGGTAGAGGAGCCTGGTGAGCCAAGGGGAGGTCTGGGTCCCTCTCTGCAAAACATTCTACATAGATTGTCAGCTGTTTTCTTTGACAACCCAGTAAAATAGCTAGACTGACTTTTCTAACTCAAAGATGTAAAACAGGTCATGTATAGTTAAGGAACTTACCAAGAGTCCCACTGCTGCTAAATAGTTAAAGTAGGATTAGAGCCTGGATCCCAGACTATTAGCTGCTGGCTAACAAAGACACTCGAAAGAGAAATCCAACAGCCCCCAGGAGTGCGGAGGTCAAATCATGACAAATGCTTTGTTTTCTGACTACACCAATCCCTGCTGTTAGGATCTGAATGAGTGGTGTCCCTGATGAAGCTCGGGGATTTGAGGCTTCGTCTTGAGCTGTGTTCAGAGTCGGAATCTGGGGAGTGACTACTTGGGGAAGGCTCTGCCTTCATCGTGATTTATCCATGGGTGGACTCATAATGCTATGGCATTATTAGGAAAAGATGGAAACGTTTGGAAGAGGAGACCATTTGGAGGAAGTGGTCACCAGGGTCATGTTCTTAGGGGCCGCATCTGACCTGAGTCTTCATCTGTCTGCCATTCCACTTCCTGGCTGTCATCAGCCTCTGCCAGACACTCTGAATGTCATGGTAGTCTGCTTTGCCTCCGTCTCAGTAAACTAGAAGATTGCCCCATCCCTGAGTTATTAGACATTTTGTCACAGCAATGACAAGTCTAACTGGTACATTACCACAGGCACTCGTCTGTCCATAAACAGCTTACTGCCGAGACAGAATATTTGCATCTATAAAGGGTAGAATCCTGTATAGCTCCAGCCACCTGATTTACTGAAAAGCATTATTTTTCCCTTCCCAGTGCTTTCACTATGGCCCCTGGTCACATGATTCCCTACCTACAACTTGTCCATGCCTTGTCCTTCCCATTTTGGGGGATAGTTCAGGGTCTCCACTCCCAGCTCCTAGTTTCTGTTGAGGTCTGTGTGCCTGGTGCGGGGAGAAATTTCTTTGTAGCTTGTATTTTCCTGTTAGTTTGTCATCTTTCTCCTGTGGTATCTGGCACAGTCCTCTTGGTTGTTTTATAAGCTGCTTGAGGGCAAGACAAGGCTGTAGTGTTGGAAAGAATGAGTAGAAAGTAGCTCTGCAAACATCTGTGGCAGAGGTAGGCCTCCAAGGGTGGTGAACCTGGGATGCCAGGTGGACTAAATCTGCAAGAAGGTGGCCTGGGACAATGGAGATGTAGCATTCATTTTCTGTTTCTTTTGTCTTGCTTTTTGTTGTTGTGTGTTTAACAAAACAAAGTATTTTGTCATTTAATTTATGTATGGGTGCTTGGCCTTCATGTTTGTCTGTACATCATGTGCATTCCTGTGACCTACAGAGGCCAGAAGAGGGAGTTGGAAACCCTGGAGTTGGAATTACAGGTGGTGGGTAAGCTAGCATGTGGGTGCTGGGAATCAAACCTGGGTCCTCCAGAAAATAAGAGCTCATAACCCATCTCTCTAGCCCCAATGCAAGGAGTTTTTAAGACAAAGTTCACTGTGTAGCCCAGGCTGGCCTTGAACTCTCCATCCTTCTGCCTTAGTATGGGCACTAGAATCACAAATTATCACTGCTGGCCCTTTTACTCCTTCCAGTGGTGACTCCTTAGAATCTTTGATGAAAGGCCTTGACATCTAAGACGCCAAGCCATGAATCCTGAACTGACCAACACTAGTTTGAAAGAGCTTGTGTTTGCCCATGGACCAAAGTTGATCAAGGGTCTCTGATTTCAGAAATGTTTACTGTCTGCATTATAGCTGTGCCCCACATTCTAGAATTTTTTTTTTAAATCCTGTCCCATCCCTACCCCAAAATGCCTGAGTCAGGCATGAAATGATGGTTGAATCCAGGCCCAAGACTGTAGAGGACAGCTAGAAAACAACTTCAAGGGAAGCCACAGACTTGATTATGGAACTGGGAATTAAGGCACATGTGAAAAATAATTAGGAACCATAGCCTCAGGAAAAGTAGCCTGCAGGGAGATCTTGCAACTGTCTTGAAGCATGCCAAAGCCAATTTACCACCAAGTTAGGTCATCTTGTCTCTTCCCCTTGGAGAGTGGAGAAGTGTGGTCAAGCTTGGAAAAGGAGGGGTCTAAAATGTGTGTAGTTCCCTTTGGCAAGCTGTTCTCTAGAAGGAATGCAGGAATGGAAGTTGAGTCCCCTCAGGCATACCTTGGCTTTCTTTTTGTTCCCAGGGCATTGACAGCAGATATCCATAAAATGCTGTAACTTTTCAACACAGAGAAGACCCTAGCTGTTTTGTAATTACATCTTTAAGCCAAGGAATGTCTCCTTTATTCTGAGGTACCCTGGCTAAAGAAATGTAATAAATGCACATTTGCTCACTGAGCAGAGTGAGGTAGAAATGCTTACGATCCCTAAGTTCTGACCTCATGTGCAATTCAAAAGATAAACACTGAACTTTGAAACAGGTTCGGAAGAGACTCGTGTCAGACTGTTTCTGTGATCCTGACCCATGGCTTGGTATTGGTTCAGTATTGGTTTCAAAATACCAGTCTTGGAAAAATATTTTTGGTACCCTAATCACATTCTCAGTGGCTGGCAAAGAAAAGGAGGTGCAGTTGGACCAAGCTTTGTCTTCAGCAAGCAGCTCTTGGGTGCTTGATCAGTTAGCATCTTTGCCACCAGAAATAAATCTAGTGACTTCTTTAGATGACAGAGACCCTCAGAGCTGCCAGTAGGGCTTGGACAAAGAGAAGAAACCAGGATCCCTGCTGAAGATAGCGCGTTGCCCATGGGTCAATCCCAGCTGCAGCCATCTCAAAAGTGCATTTGATGTTTGGATTTTCTTTCAAGTACTCCCTGAAGACTTAGCAAGCCTGGAAACTGCCCAACACTATGGCATGGCTTAGGAAAAGGAGTGTCTTGTCTCTTCACAGGTAGAATGAGAGAACTAGCATCTTCAAGAACTACATCCCCACTAATAACTACACACCAGATATCAGACATTGGATGGAGATGGACGCCAGTGTGCTCTTCGTCATCCAGGCCCAAAGCATTGTTTGAGTGATCGTTAGTGACATGTGCATCTGGAATCAAGTTCCCATTCTCTACCTGTCCGTGTATTTTCCTCTTGTCTCTGCATTGCCACAGGGCAGGGATCCTGGCTTATATGCCTTATATCCCCCAATCAGTGAATGACCGGTGATTAGTTACATCACCACTTATTGAATTCTGAAGTGAGTTTACCTCTGTCAGCACAAATAAGAGGCAGTTAGGGTATCCCTGGGGAAGGTGTGTATATTAGAAACTGTGAGTGTGCGGTTAAGACTAGCTTAGCCCAGGGCTTCAGAAACTGAGCAGTGATGTCTTCCAGATTGCTGTCTGACTTCCACTTGTGTACGGTAGGCCTGCGGTCTCCAGTGGGAAGGTTGAAAAAGAAAATAAACTCATCCTCTCAATTGCTTTATTAAATAATGCACAGATGACAATGCATGAGATATTGACGGGTCAGGAGCCAGCCCTGCTGCAGGGGAGAGGGGCCTTTGTATAATTGGTTTTTCTACGTGGCAGTGGAGATAGCTTGGAAATACTGTTACCATTTCCCAGCGCCATATCAAGCCCTGTCTGTGCGTGGAGGGATGAGCCGAGTGTTCTTTGTTTTTCTAAACCCTTATTACCCTGCCACCACTGGAGCGTCCAAACAAATGGAAGGGCATAGCGAGGTACAGGTATGTTCATATAAATCAGCTTACAAAGTCAGGGCCTTCGTGGGGGTTGAGGATGAGGGCTACTCTGAGCATCTTTGTAACAATTGGTGGCTTATTTGTTTCTTTGCCTGCCTAGAAGGTTTAGGAAGGTTGTGATTTGCATGTTTGCATGTTGAAAGCCAGGGCTGCTTTCCCCATTGTCGGTGTCTCACCATGATGATTGTAGAATTCCTCAAGAGAGCGAATTTATTGTGTAAGCGCAGTATGGAAACCTGCAAGCCAGGTGCCAGAGGCTCATGGCATTCGCAGGCCACCAAAGCAAATTGTCGGTGGCTTTTTACTCTGTAAGACAGGCAGGATATGAGCAGCTGGTCTGGCACTCTTAATGACATTTTAAGTCACAGTCGCCTTTATAATTGGAGGCACATGGGTAGTGTGTTTATCAGAAAGGCCCAGTGGGAGCCATGCTGCCATCAGATGTGAATTGTGATTCAGGCTCTAGTGCAAACTGCTTTGTTTGCTTTGTGCACTTGTTAGCTGGTGACCTCGGAGGTCACAGAACACTAACTGAATGCCTACTGTGTGTCCCCATGAGGTTGTCCTCTCTTGTCTCCATTTCCCTTAGATTTTTGTCATTTGCAGTATTTTTCTATCAAATGCTTTGGGCTGAGAATAAGGTGAAGCAGTCTGGGTATAAATACAGCTGGTTCTTTATTGCATAGAACCCACAAGTAGGATTCTTTTCACTCAGCCACCATTTACTGAACACCTGTTATGAGCTGGGTCCTGACCCTTCACGTGGGCAGTATGTCCACTGTTTCACGCTGGGGATTCCAGAAGGAGCTTCCACAGGATTCAGCAGATGTCGGCTGATGTGTCCAGATTTCGGCACAGTGTCAGTCTGTGTCAGAAGAAATAAGATTGTGTTTCCTTCAGTCGCTCACAAGTAGGAAGGAAGTTCAGTAAAACTGGCAGAGTTACACTCACATGGCTTACCTTTCTGTGGAATGGTTTGTGGATCCTAAGTTGCATCCAGACTGAATTCAGAAGTGGGCATGTCTGTACTAGGTCAGAGCCAGGAATTAGCTACCCGGAGGTGTGTGGCAGTTGCTTGATGCTTGCTGTCTACAAAAGGCTCCTGCATTGAGTTTCATTTAGGCTCCCCAGGACCTGCCCCTAGGATACATGCACTTGCATCCTGGCTGTGGCGACTGTCTGTGTCACAAGGATGTCATGAACAATGACAAAATAAGGACTGGACAGTCACTCGTGGGAGGCTCTGGGTGACAATTTGTGACTGTGCACTTAGGCCAGTTACTTAGTGTCTGAAATTTACTGTCCTTGCTGTCAAAGTCATAGTGTTTTTCTTACAGATGGAGCTACAGTAACAAAATGTGATCCTCTGGGTGGTGTAGACAGCAGGAGCACGGACATTGGTGACGAGGGCCATCCCCTGGCTTGAGAATGGCTGCCACCTTACAAAGCAGATTCAGGACATTTCCTCTGTGAAGAGAGGAAAGGGGAGCCCCGTGGGAGCCCAAGGGAGTGTGAGTGCACAGGCTCTCTGGCCTCTCTTCACAAGGACAATCTGGTCATGAGGCTCCACTCTATTTCATCTAAATAGAGTTGGTTCCCAAAGGCTTGGTCTTCAAGCACCATCATGTTGTATCTGGCATTCAACATACAAACCCCAGGTGATGCTGTCCACAGCAGCCCCTGTGCTATTTGGTTCTCTCAGGCATCCTGCTTATCGCCTGGTACGCAGCAGCCTTCTTTCTGTGACTGTCCACTTCTGTACTGCCAGGTTCATCTCTCTCCTCTAGACAGCTATGGCCGCCTCTCTGAAGCTGTTGGTGTCATGGGAGCACTCGCTAAAAAAGAGCAGAGAACATGGATTAAGGAAGGGAGACTTGACTCTTGGCTTGGCTGTGTGTCTCGGGATGATGGCCAGGCCCCTCTGAGCCCCACTTTCTCCTCACTGGTGGGATAGGAGCAGTCAGTTGCTCCTCCTCCTCAAGTTGTCTTGATGAGCCTTGTGAAGGGACTGTCTCCTCAGGCCAAACAACCACCCTGTGAACGTTATGCGGGTTAGCCTGATGAGACCTTTACACTTTGATCTGTGGAGCGTGGCTAATTGGCAGAGTGGACTCACCTGTCCTAGTTTCCAGGTTGCCGTGTCCATGCCCACCTTCACGTGGACTTCCAGGCCCCCAGTGAGTAAGGGCCAGGATGAGATCGTTACTACATGACGTTCTTGAAGAGAACTGAGAAATAATAAAGAGAAACTCAATTTGGTAGGGGAGTAATGACTTAGATCCAATGTTCACATAGGGAAAGAATAGTTTATTTTGAATATTGTTGGTCCTATTAACAGAATTTAATCTAGCGGTGAGGATTTATGGGGCTGCAACAATCTGTCTCGCCTGGTATTCAGAAGCTACATGAGGACTTGGTAGAACCTCCCAGCTTTTCAGCTTTCAAAAGCATAGGATCATTTACATTTCAAACGATGTGGCCTTCGCTTGTACATCTTTTTGTGCTCGGTGTAGGATGTGTGTGTTTTTAAAATACATCACCTGTGAACTGCCTGTATTTTCTTAGAAATCACTTAGAACTCTAACATACTATTTGGTGTGAGAAAGGCCATGCATTAGCACAGCAAGAAAACAACCATGTTCAGCCATGCCTGGCATGCAGACTGGGCTATGGCAGAAGAGCAGCCACCATGCTGATAGACTGAGCATGGAGAGACTTAATGCCATCCGTCCTGCTGGCTAAAACAGCTCAGGGAGTAGCAGACCTGAATGTGTGTGTTCCTCCAGTTAGGTGATGTTGGATTTGTTATTTTATGTGACAGAACCCAAGTCTGTGCACCTAACAGCTAGTACACTGTGCGGGGTTGTCGCAGAAGGTGGTGAGCTGGTGTGAGTCAGGCATGCAGCACAGTGCCCATGTGTACCTTTCCTTGTCCAAGGGACAGTGGCACCACTGTTATTGTTACTGTTCCTTGCCTATTGGCACATTAGTTAGTGATTTATTGAATTAGAGCCTGGAACATCCTAAGATACCCTTTGTAAAGGATACGTGTGGATGCTTTTACATGGCAGGGGCTTCTTGTAGTGCTGGAAGAGAATTCGGGTTGCCTTCATGCGTTTGATCGCTGTTGACTTATGCTGCCTTTCCATGGTGGCTGTTGCCACACAGCCATTGTTGCATGTGTCACCAGACTAGACAGCAAGTCCCGGACAGCAGACTATTTGCCTCGCTATCCATAGCTGCACTTCTAGGTGATAAACTTGCCCTTGGCCTATAGTAGATGCTAAATCGCTCTCTGTTGTTTAATGTCTCCATTGGCTTCGCATTGTGGGTGTTGTTTCTGTCCCAGCCAGAGCTGTTTCTTCTGGCCTCACATCTAGGGATAGTTCTGAAGGCCAGTGGTCACTTTGGAGTTGTTCATGGAATCAGTGTGATGGAGTAGCCTGGCGGAATGCTAACTAGGCTAGGGTTTCATAACCTTGGACAGATCAGGCATCTCAGCTCCTCAACAGTATATATCCATGGGAGGAAATATGAAAGACCCTTCCCAACCTGAGCGGAGCACAGATGGTCTCTGGGTGTTCTTAAGGGACATTCTGGTCTTGGCCCTCCTTTTTGTGTGTCTGTAGCTCCATCCAAGATCATGGGTGGAGGTGTCTGACCCCTCACCCCTCCTCCTGAGGTGTCTGACCCCTCACAAGTTATCAGCAGGAGATCATTCTCAGGATCCCCAAACTTGACCCTGTTGGCACTCCGCTGGAGAGTTCTTTGCTACCGAGCACCGCATGTTGTTGGAGTTTTAACCCTCCCTTGCCCCTTCCTACTGAATGCTCATAGCCTCACCCTCACCCGAGCACACACCAGTCATGGTGATTACAGAGGTCTCCAGATGTTTTCAAATGTCTCCTGAGGCCACAGCATGATGGATGCATAGCTCTCTCCATAGCCTTTTTTGCAGCTAACATCACAGGAAGTGTGCTCAGGTGTGCTTAGCAGGTGTAAAATGGTGCATTGATCAGAGGCTTTTCCCCACTGGGGGGGGGGTGTACAACAGAAAACAACTTCTTACCAGCTTGAAAGTAAACATATAAAACTACCCCCATGTATTCTGCTGGGGACCCAAATTCACACTGAGATAATCCCACCTCTAGTATATTTCAAAGACGAGAAGAGGGGTGACAGCTCTCAGATCTTACCTGGAATGTGACAGCTATTTGGATTTTAGTCTTATTTTGTGGAAATTGTGAGGCTGTGGTTCTGAATAATTGATAAAAAGAGAGAGAGAGATAAATTTAAGAGAGCCTCTATCACACCACACCTTAGATGTGGGCAGATCTTACGGATGCATTTTCATTGGTGTCAGGGTATCACAAACAAGGCATTTATTACAACCTTGTTGATCGCATTTTGTCAACAACAGTATATAGCCGTCTGGCTTCTTTGAGAAAGTGAAAAACACAAGACAGGAGCTCACAATTGTTGGGTGACAGACAAAATCTAGCAAAATCGTGAATCAAAATATGAATCATGACTAAAACAAGACTTATTTTGTGTCATACATACAGTGATTGCCTTTAGAGCCCGGAGAAACAGAAGCACATCTCAGGTAGACAGGGAGGACTTACCTGGAGAGGAGGTGGAGGCCCAACAGCACGCCTAGGGCCAAGGCATCAGTTGGTCATTGTTCTAAATACTTTAATGTGGAGTCTGCAAGACATCGTGCATTTGACAGGAACTGCTAACTCTGGGGTATTTAACCCATTGGCTTAAATTGTTCCAAGTAGAAGTGATTCTAAGTTAAGAGGTCTTTATTTTTGTGTCTTCAACTGCTCTGGAAGTTGATAGTCTTTGAAGTATTTTCCCTTACCCTAAGCTGCCTGCTCCCTAGGAATGTTGCCTGTCCATCAAAGAAGGACGATCTGAATGGCAATATGGTCCAGATGGGATTGATCCTCTAAGCTTAGGCCCGTGTGTTAAAAAGCTTGGTTGGTGCTCAGGCTTGACAGTGTAGAGTTGATGTGGAACCTTTAGGAGGCAGAGCCTATCGGGAGGTCTACAGGTAATTGGAGGCACGGCCTCACAATGTGGGATGTTGGTATCCCTGTGCCTTCCTAGTTAGTTACGCTGTCTCTTCTCCCTCACATGTACCTGTCACTTGTGGAGCCCTCACCAGAGTTCATGCAGTTGAGTCTCCAACCTTTGAAGCTCTTATTATTTTCTTTATTAAATTAGCCTATAACAAATTCAGACCCTTTGCTATAGAATGAAAACCAAACTCACACAGGTGGGGTCCTGGTAGCCATGTTTCCTTTCTTGACTCTAGCTAACCTCTTGGTTCCAGGCCATTGTGGATTGCTTCAAAGTGAACGCCTAATTTCAGCCTGACTAATCAGGTATACTGGGTAATTTACATCAGAATTTTGATTCAGGACTAAGAGCACGTTAGTCTCCTCGTGTGGCCAGTATTGTCCATATAACTCAAGTAGCCATGGCAGCCACCCCCCATGAAGCCTGAAAGAACTGCATCTTAATATTAGTTGGTAGCCAGCTCTGGGGAGACTTGGTACCCCGCCAAGTACTAGATCACCACAGGGCCACCCTTTGATGTTAATGTGATGTGCCCAGGCTCTTCTTACACCCAGCCTACTCTGTGTCTGCTGTTCCCCTCTCATTGTAATGCCTCTTGGACTCCTTCCATCTGTGGCACAACCACAACCTGTCCCTGGCTGCCAGGAATGGGAGAGCTGTGTATAACTCACTCAGTCGCTGTGGTGACTAGGATAGTATTTTCCCAGGCAGCATTCTGTAAACTGTGGTATTGGGATGATCTACTGACCCCATCACTCCAAGCCTTCTTGGCAAGTAAGATTCATCACAGTGACTAGCCCAGGTTTGGCTATGCTTCATGGAAGACCTCATGTCTGAGAACTGTGATTTCTTGCCACAGACACACTAGACATTCCCGGAGTAGAATAACCCTACTTCATTGAAGAAGTCTCTGAACGTTAGCAACAGACCATGACACAGGCATCATAGCTTACAGAGGCAGAAGAGGCTGGAAAACTCTACCTCCATGTTGAGTAAGGTATGACAGAAGGCCAAGGGACCACATAGCAAGAGTATCATCCTCAGTATTCCCTCTACTCTGGGGCTCCTTCTTCATAAAGCAGAGATGTAGGGTGGTGGCTTAATTCAAGGAACCAAAAGAGAAGAGTCAGGTGACACTCCTGTCTCCCTGGTGGTGCGTTGGCATTTGAAACCACTGTCTTTGTGGTGGTTTGAATGAGAATGGCCTTTAGGCTCATGTATTTGAATACTTGTTTCCCAGCTGATAGAGCTGTTTGGGAAGGATTAGGAGGTGTGGCCTTGTTGGAGGAGGTGTGTCACTGGGGGTGGACTTTGAGGTTTCAAAAGTCCATGTCTTCCTAGTCCTTGTGGAACAAGATGTGAGCTCTCAGCCACTTCTCCAGTGTCATCCCTGCTTGTCTGCGGCCATGTCCTGGCCATGGTGGTACGGACTCATCCTTTTAAACTGTCATTCCCAAATAAACTCTTTATTCTACAAGTTGCCTTGGTCATTGTGTCTTAAAACAGCAATAGAAAAGTAAATAAGACAGTCCCCTCACTGCGTCCACAAGGGGAGATGGAGGGCTCAAAGGTATGTCCAGTCTTTTGACATTGAAATACCGTGTCATCATCTACAAAGTTTATGTTTGAGAATTTTGTGATTGAGTTACAAGAAGGAAACCATAAGAAATTCTTACATTTTAATTAAGGTTATACTCTTATGTGGCTGGAATTTGTAGGTATCCTGGGGCCACAACTGCTCAGTGGGTTGTGGGTAGGACAATATTGAGCCTCAAACTCAGCATCCACTTTGGGTCCCTTGCTTCACAAAAGTGCCTGTGAGTTTTTATGATAATACAGATTTTAGATCTGCCAAAGCTGACCCTTGACTAAAACTGTCTTTTATGCAGTGGGATTTCCATGCATTCATGTTTAGAGATGAGTGCCCAGGGAATGGGTTAAGACCCAGAAATCAGCAGAAAAATCCGCAGGAAAGACCCACAGAGATGATGTTCTTATTTCTGCTTGGGGATACCTGGTGAGGAGCTCAGCTCAGCACCAGTGTCAGAAATGAGACGAGGCCTCCTGGGCAATTATGCTCTCCTGCTGTAGAGTCATCTCTGGGACCTGACAGTTAAGACTGCACAAAAGAGGAGTGGAGAGGACGGCAGAGTGAACCCTGTCAGGAGAAAGTACTCCTGGGTAGAGGATTACAAAAGTGATTACTCAAACTTTAACAAAATCCAAAGCAGACGAATTGGATAAATAGATAAAGCCAAGGAAGAAGTTACTATGTTGCTGAACGATGAAATGCCAGGCTTGGGAATGACTCTCACACTGGGAGAACTAATTCTTCCAGAACAGGCCAGCCCAGCCATCCCGGGAGCCCCGCTGAGGAGGAGCAGCATGTTTGTTTATTTCATGAGGAGGAGATGTGTTCTTATGGAGTCTCGGTGTACACACACCAGTGCCTTTGGGACCAGACAGGCAATTAATGAACCAATGAAGGAAGGAGGCTGGCACAGTGAGCAACAGCAACAGCAAGAGTGGGAAGGAGAGAGGGGAGGAAGGGAAGAGGAGGCCACCTTGTGGGCCACACGACAGCTGGGAGAGAACCACATTTCACTGTTGGCCACTTACTTGAAATTCACCATATAAGCTGGCCAGAGCATCCTGTGGGATGTGCTCTCTGTGGCTCTGATGTAGGCATCTCTGTGCCCAGTTGTGGTTGAATTCTTCCTTGGACCCTTCAAGCTTGGCATACACTTGAATAAATTCTATATCTCTGTTAGCTTATCTGTGACATGGGGATGGGGTGAGCCCTGTTCCAGAGGGTTCTTAGCAGGATTCTATGAAGTCAAATATGCTGGCACCCTTAATTTTCTTGGGCTGGTATATGCCACAAGCACGGAGATGAGTCGCCCTCAGCACCTGGAATAGAAACTGTATATAGTAGTGTTCAATGAACATCTGTGCTTCAGTGATAATGACTATAGGGTATCATACTACTTCAGAGTGAACTTGGTCCTCTTGTTGATGCCCCTATTGAAGTCAAAGGGATGGGTTGCCATGGGAACTATGCTCCAGGCTGAATCTGCAAACCCTGCAAGCTAAGCTGCACAGGGCTAGCTCTGTAGAGAGGACAGTCACACACAAGGCTGAAAACAGAGTTTAGGGCAAAAGCACAGGCTCCAGCAGCCCCAACAGGCAAGGCTGTACTCACCCTGTGTTCTGATTAAAGATGAGCCGTGCTCAGAAGCAGAGAAAAGGGATTTAATCAGTCTGCACTGGGAAGATGGACAGATAAGGGGTCCTAATCCAAGGATGAACTTCAGGTTTAAACAGAGAAAGAGCTCAGACCAGGAAGCAAGAGGTGCTACACATAACTGATCAGTCCTGGTCAACCTGTGCTCTGGTCCAGCGTTTATCTTCAGCTCTGATCCTGCCCAGTGAAGAAGTCTCTGTTGCCTGAGAAGACCAGGCCTCCTGGAGATTGCTATTCCTGCTCCAGGGTGTAGCCTCACCAGGCAGAGAGAACTGCCTTCCTCTTGGGAGTGTTTTGTTCCTCCAGGCTTCACTGTTCTTGGAATCCGAGTGAACCCCAGGTTTAGGACAACTGGAAACCATTAGCCACAAGGTCTAGAAGAGGACAGTGTGTGAGATTGGCAGTAAGATGCCTCAGTTACTTTGCGTCAATTTCTAGGTGTTCTGCTTAAATGATTGACATGCCCCTGGGCAGAGATGAGCAGAAGACATAGGTAAAGGGGACAATCACAGACAGAGGAGACACCAGGCTTCCATGTTGCTTTTGGTTATTGTTGGGCCTAAGTGAGGAGCCAGTACTTCTCAGCACAGGCATTTTAAGTGGTTCCAAAGGCTCACCTGAGGGCTCTCTTCACTGTTGTCCACCACAACCAGGTGAGAGTCTGCCACAGCCCCACCTCTCAGCATGCAAAGACATTTTGCTCTGCTAGTGTCCAAGGGCCCAGGCATATATTCCAGAGGCCACACACTTTGTGGCGTCTGGAATTTCTACCCTATTTAATAATGCGGCAAGGCATTGTTGTGCTGTGTCCATGAATATGGCTCCCTCATAGAGTGAACTTCATTTGAGTTGTCAACATCTTCTTTAGGAATTAGTTAAAAACCAGCGGTGTACATCTTTGGTCCATTTTCACAATTCTATCTTTGGACATGGCTTCCAATGTGGGAATCTTGTTAGGTTGGAGCCTGAGGGCCCAGAGGCTCTGCCATTATGACAAGGACTTTGAATTAGTGTCCTTGGAGCCTCTTGCTCTTGTTGATTGGACAGAGCCCACAAAGAGCCCAGACAGAGCTTTTGTTTGTTGGAGAAAGGAATACGCTAGGGAGATTTGTTACCCATTTAAAAAACGATTGGGCATGAAACAGATACTGTTTGGATTACACAGAAACACATACCCTCATTAGCTTGTTCAGGATCACAAAAGGCCTGATGGCTGGGTTTGTCCCAGCCAGTGAGATCTGGTGCCAGGAATGTCTGCTAAACATTTGCAAGGGGAAAGGATGTTTGGGGGAACAGGCATCTCCATTACTCCACCATTTTTTCTTCCCCTTTAATCTTTTTCGTTGTTTTCTTTGAGTGCCAGGTATCGGTTTATAAGTTAGTTCCCACTGAATAGAAGCTCAGGTCCACCAGGTCACCTTTTTCCCATTGGACACACCCGAACAGTGGTGAAATAGTGGGTGATCAGGCTTCCAATGCAGTGACCAGAGGGTGGAGGCAGCCCCTTCAAGGGGCCTCACTGGATATCAAGGCTCTCACTGGTGTGGAGCCAGCTCACAGATCTCCTGGGAAGCAGATATGAGAAGCAAGGTGACTCCAGGGTGGTGCTTTGGCCTGAAGATGGCCTAGAGCAGAAAGGGCCCAGTGTGGGCTGCTGCAGGGGGAAAGGGGGGTTCAGGGGCATCGTGTGGGAAAGAGGTGAGCTATCTCCATTGAGAACTTGCAAAGGCCAGAACTGCTGCCTTGGATCATGAAGGTGAGCCCAGATCTGGAGGAGCAGAGCCAGCATGCTTTGCCAATGCTCCCCTATTTGGCGCCAACCTTCCAATCATCTAGAGCTTCCCTGACCCAAGGATGCACATCTGAGAGCAGGCTGTCCTAAGACAAGTCTTCATTGTCAGTGGCTGAGGAGGGGTGGAGGCACAGCTCTGCACCTTCGCCTCCAGTAGCCTAGGGCAAGCAGATGCCCTCATCTTTTACGGATCTTGACTCAATGCAGAGAAGGACCCAGGATTAAGCAGTGTGACACCAAGGTGGGGGGTTTGTTACAGACACTTTAAGGTAAGGAAAGCCACTGGAGACAATAATAAAAATAATAATAAAAATACAGCTGAGGGCTTCTCTGAAAGAGGCGTGCTGAAAATAAGATATGTCTGTGTTTTTGTGTGAGCCCAGGGAGAGAGCCCCAGGCTCCTAACGTTAGCTGTATATATCATTTGGGCCCTCAAGTTACAGCTGAAAAGTTTACTAGGAACCTCTCCCCTTTTGTCTCTTTTGCTAAGTTAGATCCTGAGGCATCTCTGGGGATGCCTTTGATGGAATTACAAACTGATAAGGTAAACTAGAAGCTACTGGCACAAGGAGTTTCACAGATGCCCTTTCAATGAAAATGGAGTTTCCGAATAGAGTTCTAGAGAATTGCATTTTACAGCTGAGAAAGGAGAAATGTGCCAGGATTCTTGCTTCTCTGGTGTCAAGGGTGTCTTCACCTGCATCTGTGGCCGAGGGTCTCGTGTCTCGTATCATCTCACCAAGATGCTACTGTCTTCCTCTCTACCACATTTATCGAGACCTAATGTTTCTTCCTTGCCTCTTTCCAGACTTCGCTTTCCCGGCCCACTCCTCCTCCTCCCCCTCTCTGACCATCTCTGCTGGTCAATGACCTCCTGTAGAGCAGTGGCCTTGTCCTAGGCACCTCTCAGTGCCGAGTCCTATAGCAGTACTTGGCACACAAAATGGGTTTCAGAATTGCATGGTGACTTGAGGGTTGAAACCTTCCCTGTGATGACAATCAAGACACTGCTCTGGGGTTGCCTGAGAGACTCTTGCAGCTCTGGGGCTTTGTGACCTCTAAATGGTAGGCTATTCAATTCCAGATGCCATTTGCACAGTGACTTCAACTAGTATTAACCAAGAGGATCCTTTGAAACAGGCACATCAGATCACCTGGAGCTCAGAAATGGTTCATGAGTTTGATCCCTGACCTCTCAAAGCAGACTCGAGCACTAGAAAAGCCCTGGTACTTGGGTGTCACCACCTCATTGAACATCTTTGATACTGTAGACACTGGGGACAGAGACAGGAACTAGATAAAAGGCAAAACACCTTCCCTGGTCTCAGAAGGTTTGTACTACAAATGCCTACAGGCTTCTAAACACACTCAGAACTAGGTAACAGAGTGATTACTTAGTTGGGTGATTTGGGGCAAGCTCTAATTTTATTTCTTTGGTTGACAAATGATAGTGTTATTTATTTTTGCATGTCTTCCATGCATAGTAAGACCTGACACGAGTATTTTGTTAGTTAGGTTGATCTCTCATAGAGTCCTGTGAGGGAAGCTGTGAGGAGCACATTGGTAGAGCGGCAGGCAGGGC